>NW_026860086.1:0-8827 GCF_026571515.1 Ruditapes philippinarum
TATAAGAATGTTAACGACTAATAAGTTTATGCCGAGGCAATTTGAAAGGTGAGATAAAGCGAGTCTAAATTGCATGTATGAAACATTTAATAATATAAGAAACTTTCTAACTTATAATTGCCATAATTTCCTTAAGGTAGTTCTACTCAGATGCCCGTTCGTGCCTGAAAAAAAATCATGGAGGGGCACTTGTGGGTTTCCTCACCAGTAAAGCTGAAAAGTCACCATATGATCTATATTGTGTTGGTGCGACGTAAAACCCAACAAAAATGTGAAAAAAAATACATAAAGTGACTCCAAAAATGTACATTTTTTTCATGATATTAAATATACGATGTGTATGAATATGAGTATTAATGACATTGCCTTAACGTACATAGTCTAGTGAAAGTGATCTCTGAACAATACAAATGAAGCAATAAAGAAATAATTCGAAATTGTACAATTTCTCATATTAAGGAAGGATAGCAAAATTATTAAAAATTGTATACATTCAAAACGTTCAATTCCAATAAGAACACTCATTGATAAGTTCATACAATCGTATGGATAACTACTTCTGCATGTGCTGATGATTTTAACTTTGACTTTAATGCTTAAATTTACCTTGAAAAAAATGTATATTGATTTCATTAATACACTACTGCGCAATCTTTGAATTGGATTTTTGGAATATCGTATTCAAAGAGTCAGAAAATTGTTAAATCCATACTATGTTCTTAAATTTGAATAGAAATAGATTAAACCACAAATATCTGATCTAACCTTTAAAAATTTAAATGTGGATTGTATATTTCTTTCGTGTCGAACAATACGTGGTGGAGAAAGTATTTTGTAATCCACTCAACTGATTGCTGGAATAAAATTTGTAAGGGGCAATTTTGGGATCTATGCATACATTTTATTTTTGTCTTGTTGCTTTTTGTTGTTCGTCTGTGATACAATGTCACAGATTTCAAGCAATTCATGCGAAACGATTGCAAACTTTCATTTAATAGCTTTATTACAAACTACTTCAGGGTTATAAAAAAACAAAAACATTGTTTATGATATAAGAATATAAGGTTTATTGAGCTTGAAAATCGAAATCGAAATACATTTTGAATTAACTACATGCAAACATAGATAAATTGAGTAAGAAAAAGGCTATTTTTATCATTAACTTGATTTTCCAAATTATCATTTATCAAAAAGATAGAAATAAAGAAACCGTAAAGAACGCACAAAACGACAAAATTGAAAATGTTGCAGGCTCGGTTTGATTTATCCTGTTTATGGATAGAAATGGAAAGTACAAATTGCCGCCCACGCCCCCTAGTACCAGCTTTAGCAATATACAGCATTTAACATGAACTGGTAATACAATAATACATTACTATATTTTCAAGACAATAAGACAAACTATGGAACATATATTTTAAGAGAATACTTAAGAGAAGACTTACAAATCTAAAAGTCATCGAGTGCGTGTTCGTATATTCATCAATTTATATCACCGAGTTTCCATGGTCACAATCGTTATTAGTCCCAAGTGTTTGCCCATCGAGTCAAATAGATTGAAATAGCCATAAATATGAGAAGATGAAAATAAATATAAGATGATTGTCATTTTTATAAGTAGGTGACAGAGTTCTACAAGTGCTGTAAGGCAAAGAATTTATAAACACTTGTGCAAGGTTATAATAACTAAGTCATTCTCAGCTTTTCATATTCATTTGGAAATACGGATAATACGATATTATATCTCAACTCTTATGATGAATATTCTGACAAGATATAAATCATGTAACACGAATTTTAACATTTTAACATTTACCACTAATATCAAATACATTTCATGAAATTGTTGATATAAAGTAGACATTGGTTTAAATGTTGCACTTCGAGTTTTATTTATATTTCCTATATACACAAAGTGTTAAAAATGATAAGTGCGTGTTATTTATAAATAAATGAATCAATTAATTAAAAAATACCGGGTACATTGTATTTAATAAGATACAAATTTGGATAAATACAAGAGCGACAGTGATCACATGTGTCGCCTCATGATGGCCAATTTCATGTTGGGACAAGTTTTGTGACAGACGGACAGACAGACGGACAGTGCACAACTAGACTTGGTACTGATCATTCCTGTAAAGTTTGGATAAAATTGCACCAGTAGTTTATGAGGAGTAGTCCGTACAAGCTTTTGTGTATCTGGCAACACACAGAAAAAAACACCTTTTTATCAAAGGGCCATAACTCGGCCAAAAATCATTCAACTGGAAAACCCATGCAATATGCGCAAGGACTTGAGCTACAAATCAATCCCATAAAGTTTCATTGAAATTGCATTAGTTGTATAAGAGAAGTAGTCCGGACAAACTTTAACAATAAAAATTATCAAAGGGCAATAACTCTTACAAAAATCATTGAACCGGAAAATGCTGACAATATGCACAACTAGACTTGGTA
The DNA here is from genome assembly GCF_026571515.1 of Ruditapes philippinarum. NCBI lineage: Eukaryota > Metazoa > Mollusca > Bivalvia > Venerida > Veneridae > Ruditapes > Ruditapes philippinarum. The sequence goes on from NW_026860086.1 coordinate 2,461, forward strand.
CTGATCATTCCTGTAAAGTTTGGATGAAATTGCACCAGTAGATTATGAGGAGTAGTCCGGACAAGTTTTGTGACGGACGGACAGACGGACGGACAGACGACGGAGAAGTGATCCCTATAAGTGATCACAAAAAAACGACAGAAAACCAATAATCTTCCTCAAAACTATGTATACCCATCTTGTTGTCAAAATAGTACTGTGCAGGGCTGCGGATGTGCACGTTTTGTTGATATGTTCGTTGTAAGTCAGACGTGTATACACGTTTTGTTAGTAAGAACGTTGTGAGTAGGAAGGGTATACACGGTTTACTGTTAAGTACGTTGTGAGAGGGACGTGTACACACCTCTGTGAAAGCCTGCAACATTTTTAATTTGTCAGTTTTTTTTGTTTTAAGTATTTTTATTAACACCCACCCTGCAACATTTTCAATGTGTTCGTATTGGTGTTCCTTTAGGGATTCCCTTTTCCTATATCATTGTCACACCAGCGTTGTCTATGTTGTATGAAGGCCGTGAACATACACGTTTCTTCCCATTAGAGATCCTTCAAGATCATACTACCCCACATTACTTGTATTTGTGGTCATTTAGTTCTTTGTATTTTACATTTTCTGGTTATGTGGTCCTAGGATTCCTTATAATTACCCTACTCTCAGAATATGTTGTCTGTTTAATAAAGCTGTTTTCTGACTCAGGCTCTATTACCAGTGATATCCCCACAGAGATCTAGATTTTTTGTTCCATCCATTGTTTTTCGTGTTCGAACCATGCATTCGTTTAGTTGAATATAATATGCCACTGTTCTTTGAATGGCACGGTGTGTCACATTGAATGTTCTGTTATTTGATCATTACCGATGAATGCAATCATCTTAAGACTTTTCTAAATTAGACATTTCTTCATTATCACCTGTTACGCCGAAAATAAATGGCATGGTAACATAACACAGACGTCCAAGATCTTAATCTACCAAACATGTAGCAATTAAAATTGTTCCGGGTTGTTTGGCGTTATTAAGGGATACCCTTTTTTAATACAAATGCCGGACACATACCTCTATATAATATATTGTATAAAATCACCTTTCCAGCAGCTGTGACTTTAGCAGATAAATTATGTTTGCAAGATTGCACTTATCGCGGACACATAAACTTATTCTTTTAATGTTACGTAAATAATAAGTCTCACTTTTGTAGACATATTATGAGAGAATTGTATTCTGCCGGCGTTGAAACTTTAATTTTCAGACGGTTCTCATGTGACTGAAATAAAAGCAATGATAAACAAGCTAAGACTGGCTGTTCACAGAAAATCTTGATATGTTTTCATCTTGTAAATGTGTAACTTCAATATGATACTGCCGTGTGAAAACAATAAATATTCCAGATTTTACTTAATTCAAACAACACATATCAATACTACGCAAAAGGAAATAAATGTGTCTAGCAGGCAAAGAAGATATCTTTACTAATATCATTTACAACATTGCATTTCAGTCAATAACAATAATTTTCATTTCAATTTGTTACGTTATGTACAATTGTATTCATTAAAAAAGGCTGTTTTACTTTCAACATGTTTCGTTCCAACCAGACCAATGTTTCGTTCCAACCAACTGCTTTAGAAATCGGGACACGGTTGTTGTTGTTTATGAAATTTTTGCCTCTACTCATCTTATTGTTATTTATTCTGTAACATATATGCTCATCATTTGAAATGGCATTCACGAAAGTCACACTGCTCTCGTTTAATATCGGACAATCCCTTATTGTTTTTTACCTTATAGAATTTTGTATTTATGACATCGAATAAGACGAACATAAGACGACATTTTATCATTACAAAGTCATTGTTTATTTCTTAAAAAGCTATTGACGTTTTCAGTGTTTTAGAAATCAGCCCTTTAGCTTCTTTGATGAAAAAGAAATGAAATAAAAAATGAATAAATAAACACAAACAAAAACAACAAAACACATTCACGACATTTGCAGATTCCAAAGGTAAAGGAATACATCAATCTACGTGATCAGTTAAAATTAAACATGGTTTAACATATTTACGAGGATAAGCTTATACCTGTCTGTCTGTTTCGATTGCAATTCTAATTCTAATTTTAATTAAGTATTGCATTTCTAACTTCATTAAAGCAAGCAATTCACAGAACAAAGAAAATGAAATATAAATAAAGCAGTACAGAGAAATTATTGTCGTAATTTAAAGATTTGACAAGTACAAAGAAGGTATTTATTTCAATTCAATGACTTGACTTGCAAAAGTCATAAAGTATATTTAAGGATTTCTGTTATAATACAGCAAATAATAGACATTAGTTCCCATATATTGAGCGAAAATGTTTGTCACAAATAGGCATCTTACTTTAAAAGCTTTGGTATTTCTATTTCTATGTTTACTGTGTCTATCAAGCTCGTCATTGATTTCATACCGTTTATGTTCTTTAAATTCATACAATTGAACAGATTGTGTTAAACGTTATGTTTCTATTTTGTAATGTATAATAACAACATCCGTGAACAGTAGTCTAAAAAATGTTCAATTAGGTTAACGATAACCGCTCAAGTAAGGAACCAAGAATTTTGTGCTATGTGTATTTCATGTTACTTCTGAACGACAGATTGAGTAATATCATCTGGCATAATATCCGTGGAACCTGACATTTTCTTAGTATTTAAGCTTTGTTTGTTTTAATAAAACATCAATGACATTTTCCAAATGAAACCCCAAAACATTTTATTTGATACATTCATTTGGTTAAGAAAATTATTTATTACTTGCTTTATGCAAATTGGAAATGTTGAAAGTATTTAGTTACGATTTCATAATATGGTGAATGGTATCATATTTTGTTTGAATTACAAAATATACCACAAAAAGAAAGGAAGTAATTTGTTGTTATTATCATCATAGAGAATAGTTATGTCATATATAGAATAGCGGAACCTTTCCCCAAACAAATATGTTATTCCGTCAAGGACAATATATACCATTTCCGGGAATTATTTGACTACCAATTGATTGAAGGGTTAAATTTGACCTACTACTTAAACCTTTTATATCAATCTAATCTTAAACATTTTGATTAATATCTGGTAAGTCTTTTTGTTATCATTTGATATTCTGCGACACTATTTATCGGTCAATTCTCGTAAAAGCTTACTGAGCACACAAAACTCCTTTATGTTGACACTTTAGGTCAGACAACATGATTTACGAAAAAATAACAGATGACAAATTATCTGTACAACCGATCCCAAAATTGTCTCCAACATTTATAGATTTACGCTGTAACCTGTCTGGCAAAGCATTTAGCAAGTCAGAATTTTATTGTTTGTTTGTCTAGTTTTTATGCCGATTTTAACACAAATTTATTCACATCTCGGAAGTCGGTCAACCATACGGATTTTCCTGGCTATATATCAAATTATATGTCTCTGCAACTGACCGTCTACAAATTCCACATGATACTGAAGTAGCAACTAATCAGTCAAATAAATACCGAAAGTATTGTAAAAATACGATTTATTACTCAGGAAAGATTCGCTCACAGAAATAAATTTTTCCATATAATGAGAGAAAAATGTCAATAGAAACATTTCAAATGTAGCAAGACATTTTGATAACCTTTGTCCTATAAGAAACAAAGAAGTAAACAACAAGTATATGTTATTATATTTGTACTTTCATCAATTGGTTTTTGAGCATTTCGGAGACAGCAAGTATATCTTAATTGCCAAACTATTCTACAAGGCAGGGCTTTTTTTCTTCTATAACAGGCGCCGATATAAGGCCCCTTCACAATTCAAAATTGCACTTTTTTTCACAAAGCAGTTGAAAACAATTCACAATTTCAAAAAAAATCTCACAAAATATTGGGACTTTGTCTTCGAAATACATTGTTTACCTTCCAGTAAAACTTGATTTACACCAATTGCAATAACACAGAAATAGTTTTAATCAAGTCAAGTTCAATAGTTTCTGCGCATGTTAATCGGGTTAAAGTACCGACTTGAAGCAGATTTTATACAGGTCAGAAATAATAATCAACCGTTTCTGGTTTCAAAATGTCGTATTACTATGTCATTTTTTTCACAATTGTATGACATATCACGCTTTTATTCACAAAATGATCAGGCATAGGCCCCTTCACAATTTTGACAAAAAATGCCCCGCAAGGTGAGTACAATAATGCAAGTGCAAGTGCATTTCCGTATGTCAGTCTATTTGTATTGATATGATATGCAAAACGAATAAGTTTATCAATCAAGTAAAATTTATTTGAAACGCAGCAAAGATGCAATATAGAGGTTGTGGTTGCTTATGTTTGTCTTTCTTTATCGTTAACTAGGTTTTGAAATTATATAAAGTAATTCATTTGTCATAATTTGTACGAGGTCAACATAACCTTAGTCACTCTCCGCATTTTATGTTTATTTGGAAAAATGCCATTTCAAAAGCAGAAAATCGAAGACTCCAAGAAGTTAATGTCTTGAATAAGTTTATACTTTCAACCAATGTTTATTCACTCCGCAGGTATTTTGGTGACAAACAATTGAAATAGCGCATGTTTGAGTTATCAACAACATTTAAGATAAGAACTTTTAGAGAGCTATCGCGTACGACAAAAATTACTAGATACACCAAGAAGTAATGTTGTGATATCCTGTCTGCCTTTCTGTCTATTTCCCATGCAATCTAGACATATTTCATCAAAGAAAAACTTGAAAGATCATGATCAAATAACCATGTGAGATTTATTTATATCAAAACATAACGGTAAATATATATGTTTACATTGAAATAAACGTGTCTAGCGTGTAAAGATGATAAACTCTAGGTATTCTATTCAATCTGAGGTCTCATCATTTCACAGACACTCGTTCATTACTTTATAATATATAGTTCAAAATTTCACCATTTCCATGACTTATAGGTGAAATCTGCTTTAGCCGGTGCTAGCGGGCGTGGACGGTAACTTGCACTTTTTAAGTACCGTCCAGGTACAGGCTCAATCAAACCGAGCCTAAAAATTTTTCATTTTTGTCGTTTCGGGATTTCTTTAGGGATTAGGTCAAGATCATAGTGCTATACGACATATATATATAACAAATACTAAAAATCTGGAAATAAAGTGATCCCCCGGAAGCATTAATCAACACAAAATTACAAGAGAATTGCAGACGTTTTGATTGAGTCTGTACATGAGGGATAATGAATACGTGAAATATCCCTCAAGACCCTAGCACCGGCTTGAGCGGTACTCAATTCTCAACACTTAATAGTGCTGGCATCAAGGATCCCGAAGGACAAGAAAAATATAACAACACTGAAGTGAAGTACGGGGCAACTTTTTACAGCTGCCACACAACACTTAACACCTGCTGTTGTGAAGTATAACTAACTTTTCTCCAGAAAATTTAAATGTTTTGATTTTGAAAATATAAAAAAGATACATTTAAGATGCTTAAATCTGTCTGACAAGAGGATTATTATTAAACAGATTATCAATTTATTAATTATATGATACAATAAACCTTTGGCATGTAAGTAAAATATGAAAATAAAATAACAAGGGAATGCGTTTTTCAAACAATATTTTGAAACATTTTAAGCCCTTCAGGATACTCAGGGCTTAATAGCAATACAATAATGACAAATCGAATGACCCACTACTTAATTGATCTCGAAATTGATTGTTTGAGACTATGAGTAAATAAACAGTCTAATGATAGGACAACTATGAAAGCTTATTATATTAAAGGGGTATTTTTTTTATAAAGATGAAAGAATGAATAAAATAAGAAAAAATCCTAAGATGTTTGGAATAAAAGTTAGCGTTAGATTCAATCAATACAACAAGAAACTTTGACAGTATTAAGTATATCTTATGTATATTTCAGTAACTAAATTTCTCTGACTGACGATCATTTTGTATGTCATATTCAATGCTATATGCAACGTATGCTTTTCTTTAATTAAGTTTCTACCGAATTAATACTCGTATATAAGTATCGTTTTTCTTCCCTCATTTTTATTTCCTGTCTCATTATTACTCATTTGAATATCTAAAGATTAAAAATAAACAGCTGTAAGCATTTCTAATGACGGTTTTATATCTTTTATTACGACCTGGTAATACCTACAAAAGAATGGGTGTTGAAAACAATTATTACAACTTTGTTTTCCAAGCAGGTAAAATAAAATAATATCGTTCTCTTAAATTGTAGAAAAAGTCTGTTTTCCTAGACATCGTTACACAAAAAACTCAATCAATGCCTTAATCTATTTCAAGACTTTTGTATGTAATTTTTCTAAAGTGAGTGATGCAATTTTCATATACTTCGCCCAGTTGA
>NW_026860087.1:0-34171 GCF_026571515.1 Ruditapes philippinarum
GGGACAAATCTATCCTGCATGATTTTTCAGTTATTGCCCTTTGTTATTTTTCATGCTTAATTTTTGTCCAGAGCATAACTATAAAAGCCTTTCAAGATATCAACTTGAAACTTCATAGGTGGATAGATCTCAGTGAGGAGGAGTGCAGCACACAAGAATGATAACTTACCCTGCATTGTTTTTCAGTTATTGCCCTTTATTTTCAGCTATCAGTATTCACATAGGTTTCAAATCTGTAATCACTTCAGCCATCTGAGTTTTCATTACCAAAAGACCTCTTAAAATTGAATTATTCTGCTCTACTACATATTTATTCTTCCAATGACCAAACACTATCGGCGAGGGATGGCCATGTTGACATGGCTCTTGTCTCTTAAGGTATCAACTTCAAACTTCAAATATTTGTTTCGTATCATCAAGGTTCATAACTCTAGCACCAATATTTTCAGATTTATCTCCCCTTGAACTTAGAATTTTCCTTAAAAATACTAGTTTTTACTATTTCTTCTTTATTTCTTAAGGGATCAACTTAATACTATAAATATATGTTCCTCATCATCAACCACATCTTATGTGACAAGGTTCATAACTCTAGCGCCAATATTTTCATATTTATCTCCCCTTGAACTTAGAAATTTCCTTTAAAAATATTATTTTTTACTGTTACTTATTTATTTTCTGAGAAATCAACTTCATACTTCAAATATATGTTCTTTATCATTATTCCAATGTTATTTGACAAGGTTCATACCTCCACCAATAATGCAAGAATTATCTTCCCATAAATTTAGATTTAAAAATGTTACTTTTTACTATAACTTCTTTAGTTTTAAAGGTATCTACCTCAAACTTCAAATACGTATTCCTTGTCATCAATTACATCTTATGTGCCATGGTTCATAACTCTTGAAGCCATGTTTTTAGATTTATCTCCTTTTGAACATAGGACTTCTTTTAAGAAATATTTTAACTTTTTACTTTTTCATGTATCTACTTCAAACTTTAAATATATATTTCTTATCATTACACACATGTTGTGCGACAAGGTCCATAACTCTAGCGTAACTATTTCAGAATTTTTCCCACTTGAACTTGGAATTTATTTAAACAAATGTTATCTTTTTACTATAATTTTAATACATAAATATACATTATTGATTTTTCTTTAATGATTTTGTCTTCCTTACTGCGTCCAGTATTTTATAAGTCGAACTTTGCTGTGTTCTTTGACAGTTCTTGTTATCAATCCCACATGATTTCTGAATCAGTGGTGAGAAATAAATGACCATGAGACCCAATATCCAAGATCAATTGTCAAGGAATATTTGCTCCGTCCGAAAAGCGAACCAGCGTTCCCTGGTTAAAATTATATATGCTCTACCTATTGCGACAAGCAGATGGTCTAAAATTTAAAGAATACATATAAATGTGAAATGTATAAAACGACAAAGTATGATATGACATGATCAGACATGGTAGAATTCCAAAAACTCGGGGAAGTAGGAGTTTGTTGTCACAAAGGAAAATGTGTTTTGTCAGGGATTTTTGATGTTATACACTAAGGTCATACATTGTCCTTGAGAGAGTTTCTGACACTTAAAATCCCACATTTATTTAATATATAATGCAAAATTAAGCATTTTTATGACAAACTTAAGCAAGTTCTTGAAACAAAGATTAAACATGAGTATCAAAACCTTTTCGGTTGTTGTTTTTCTTACTAGCGTCTTACTATTACATAGTTCGCTCCTTACTTACTCCCGGAAGTGCCCATGACCACCCCGGTAAGTTACCGGGATGATCCAGTGTGTAATTATTGTTGCGGTCACACTAACCCCGGCAGCACTACGGTTATTCCTAACAAACCACCCAAAAGAATGACGATAATTTGCGATAATTGCACTTGTTTGTATTAAAACCCTTTCCATTTCCCTTCTATCCAGTATGGCATAAGGATTTTTCAGAAAGTCATCATGAATTACTATTGTGGAAACAAAAGATATACTATTTAATAAAAAATATGTATCGATGTTATCATTTTCGGTCGTTTTCATTCCACTGGGGTTCTACCGGGGCTCTGTCTGGATCGTCCTGGGCTCTGCCTGGATCGACCGGGGCTCTGCCTGGGTCAACCGGGGCTCTTCCGGCATCATCCGGGAACGACCGGGGAAGCAGCGGCATGAACCGAAGCTTCACATGGGCTCTGCCTGGATGATGCTAAGTGCATCCTGGGTGGTTAGTTGGAAACTACCGTAGTTTTGCCGGGGTAAGTGTGACCGCAGCTTAAGGTTGATCATTTTCGCGCGCTTTAATCCACCGGGGTTCTACCGGGGTTCTGCCTGGATCGTCCTAGGCTCTGCCGGGCCTCTGCCTGGATCGACCGGGGCTCTGCTTCGGTCCACCGGGGCTTATCCGGCGTCATCCGGGAACGACCGGGGAAGCACCGGCATGAACTGTAGCTTCACCTTGACTCTGCCTTGGATGATCCGGAGCGCATCCTTGGTGGTTTGTTGGGAATTACCGTAGTGCTGACGGGGTTAGTGTGACCGCAACAAAAATTTCACCCCGGTCGTCCCGGATAATCCCGGTAACTTATCGGAGTGGTCCTGGGCTCTGCCGGGATTAAGTGAGGCCGCAGCTTTAGTAAACAGAACCTCATGATAAAAGGCATACGGTGGAAAACGGAAAGACTTAAGTTATCTTAACTAATTTTATTACAGTATGATTATACACTTGGTTTTTATAATAAGATTTATAGAATGATCTTGTTGTTTAGTATTTTACACTATAAATGATTTATTTCTATATTTATAGGCAATGAATTACATGTTCCTTTATTTAGATTAGAATAGCAATTATATATGAGGGTCATGTAATAATGGATAACTATCGGCACAACCTAAATAATCGTAAACCGTAGAAAATAACTTACTTCAATTGCTTTTGTTAATTTTAAAGTTACAGGATAAAGTTCCATGCTGTTTAAACACTTCATGACTGCCAATGATACAATGTACTGCAAAGTTTTATTTTTGTTCTGGATTTATTGAACGAAATGATTACAATCATAGTGACGAGCAAAATACTATTTAAATACAAATGGTTCAATAAATGTTGTGACGGACCTAGAAAAATATAGTATATCTATTCAAATTATCACATACATAAAATGTTCAAAGATAACACACATTATGTCATAAAATGAATTAGAAAGGGCAAGCACGAGTTTCATAGTGTGTAAATAATGTTTTAGAGCATTTTAGATGCTTATTATCTAAAGTAAAGAGAGCTGTTATGAAAGTACCAAAATGTAAACAAACAAGTAATTTGGATTCCATACAGTCAAAATACCAAACCACTATGACTCTGCTTATGCCAAAAAGCAACAGAAGCAAATGTTGGTTCAGGTATATGGCCAATGAGTAACCTTTTCGAAATAATAACAGGATACCAAAAATTAAAATCTATTTTGACAAATAAAGATAACAGCATTTCTTCGGCATAATCGGCCTTAAAAAATGTTTCCTTTGATGCATCGTGTTTGATATTGCATTTTATTCCAGTATATGTATATTTTATTATTTCATTCAGAAAACCCCTTTACACGAGTAATTAATGTAGAACAATTAAATGATACTTTATGCGTGTACAGATACTATTTGTTTTGTATGTAATCATAACTTGATCCTAAATCAAAGAGCCATGCTTCATTTATAGCATAATTTATGTCCTGTATCAAAAGGCTGTTGGCGGTGACTGAATCTACCCGCGATGTACAATTGCAGACCACCATCAGTATATACCATCCAGCTGATCTAAGTCACACTATTCTCTCTTCAGTCATTACATGTTTAAAAAAAATCTAGAAAAAGTTGAATGTTTTTTTTCAGATTGACAGGTTTAAGGTATTATGATATAACGATTATTTATTAGGACTTGACATTGAAAATATTGCGAGTATATCTACTCATGAAATTGTTTATACAGACAGTGCCTCCTTCCACCAAATTACATTCAGGAAAAAGGATTACAAGGTTTTTGAAGAAGTACGTTCAAGCCTAGACAAAACATTTTCTTAACTGACAGCCATATCCCCCAGTACCCCATTATCTTTACCCAATCTGAAAATATTCGTTGTTTTTTTTCAGCCTAAAGTTTAGTACCGTCCAGTGACTCTTATGTATTTGTCTACGGTCACGCTTATACATGAACCAAGTGTACTTAGATAACTGTGTTTTATTTGAAATAACGCACACTTTTTTCAAAGAAGTATGCTTTATCTGAGATATCGCACTGTGGGTTATTACCAATAACAGCCGAGGAACATTAAAAACAAATCGCCGCACCATGCGATAATTATGTTTAATGTAGAGATGAGATACTCATTGTTATCGTTGATGCGCCTTTTCATTCCAGTATGTCAAAAATGTTGTCTTGTACTTTTTCTATTTAACTCCTTTATTATAACATTAAATGATACTTCACTGCAAAACGGTATGCGTGTACAGATATTATATGTTTGTTTTGTATGCTACGGTTATTTAAATCTTAATACAAAGTGATATGAATAACCTCAAATATTGATTTAGATTTAAATAATGGTAGCGTACACAACAAACAAATGCTTTAATAAAGGAGTGAAATAGAAAAAGTACAAGACAACATTTTTTGAGATACTTCGTGTTACGCTTGTAACAAATGGCAAGTGTCTCATTGAACTGCTACGTGACGTGGTTAAAAGGTTTACTCGTATTTGTTCTTATCTAGCTACTAAGGCCCGGTCTACACATATCCACGTCTTAAATGCAAGTATCATATTCTCTTGTATTGGATAATGTAGACACCCTACTTGAATGGTTTTTAACGAGAAATCATGTGACATCCATGAAGATAATAAGAAAATTAGAACACGTTCTATTTTTCTACAACTTTTTGGCTGTCAAGACACTGATAACACCGATTTGACACCGAATGTGTGATATTGTTGTGTGACTTTTTAAACTTTTTTGTTGTTGATTCAGTGTACATGACCTGTAAATTTCAGTAATGATTACAATGTCTTGGTCAAAGGAACAAATCGATACACTGATACACAAAAGAGCAAACAAAATCTGTTTATCAAAAGTATAAAGTATAATCAATAGGTTTTAAATGATCTTGTACATTTAGCAAATAACTTTCATCAAATAAAGTATTTACTTCAATTTATAGTCTCAAAATATGTTTTTCACATTTTCTATTTTACACTCTTTTTTACACATTTCACTTACTCCATTGTTTTTTTAGCTAATTGCATCATTTTCCCCGCTTTTTTATTTTATAGAAACAAAATATAAATCCTGGGCATAAGACATTTCAGTAAAAATTGTGCCAGATAATATTTTGTAAACGCCATTTATTAAGCTTATCTAAATGTAACATGTAAGTAACTTGACAAGGTGTAGACGCGTCCAAACCAAAACCTGGCCTAAATTATCATACAACGGTATTTTATAGGGAATTTCCAATTTCATATACTTAGGCCAACCTTACAGCATTGTTTGTTTGTAGGGCTCCGACCCTAAGTTCAAGAGGTGGGTAGGTAGGTAGGGGATTTTTTTTAAATTGCAATTGATACAAAATTTGAGCATAATGAGTATAGCAATACACTGTGAGTATATAGTCTGCCATGATATACTGAACATGTATTTACACAAATAAAATTATGTAGGCAAATGTTTTTCTGTTGATATTTTCTTTGTTTAATATTTCAAGTAATAACAGACATTCAATGTAACACTTTTGTTGTTTATTTTATATTCATTTCAACTTTAAACAAAATAATTGTTCCTTATTTACTGGAATTGGCAATGTCTGGAAAAAGGTGACAATACCTGTAAAAATTAATTAAAAGAAGTGGTCTGAGAAAAATACATACAATATGATTACTTGATAGATGTAGCTCTTTGAGAAAATAAAACGGAATTAGTCTCAATACTTGTATTTCAGAGTTATTTAAAAATGCAATTTATGCTACATGTATAGATGTTTTGTTTGCAAAATCAATGATTACCACCTGCTTTGATGACTACCTCAGATTTCCTTTACTGGTCCTGACTTGTCAAATTCTAAATGCACAAAGAAGGGAGGGGTGTAGTAAATCCATTTCTCATTACTATTGAATAAAAGGATTTATCATGCAAATAATTTTAATCTGGTTAGAATATAAATATTTGAAATTAAATGACTAACAGCAGAATTTTTTAGCTTTGATTTTTAAAAAAAAAATGTTAAATTTTAGGGGTGTACACTTGAAAGTCACTTACCAAACCATACTGTATTAACCTACTTAATTAACACCATTCACTAGCCAGCATAATAATAGATCATTATGTACATTACACCTGTCACACAGTCGTGTGTACTTGCCATATTTGGCAGTGTATTATGTAGAAAAATCTACGTCACCTGCTGTGTACAAGTATAGTGTGTAATTGCTCACAATCGTCAACAAGTCATTGAAAGTGGGATTAAAATAGCATTGGGCAACAATTAAATAAACCCATTTGTGTGTTGAATGGGAATATAGTATCTGTCAGATAAACGGACAATTACAACGAATGAAAAAAAAAAAAAGAAAAAAATAAACAGTGCATGATTTGCAAAATTGTTTGCAACAAAGATTTTAAAAATATGGCTTTTTAATTACAATTTAGGAAAAGGTATTTTTTTAAAAATAATTATCATTATGAAGAAAACACCTGTAGGTAGAACTTATTTAAAAGTATCAGGGAAAAAAACTTTAATTTTCTAGCGACTTTCCCGCGAAAATTTATCACTTAACTTGTATTTTTCAACAAGTTTTAGTGCAACCTCATGTTCTGACAATCATGAATGGAAGAATGATTTAAATTCATTTATGTCAATAATAAAGTTTTCTGGTATTATTTTCTGTTAAAATATATGTATACAGTGGTGGCCTATGGTTACGGAGGGTAGTCCATTTCTATATTCATTGATGTATGTATATTATCTTTGAAGCAAGGTTGCAATCGTTTTTTTTTTTTCACTTTTATACCAAAAAAGAATCGAATTTTATTCTGGTTAAGTATGTCCACTCTAAAGTTTAAAGAACAAAACTTTATTTTTGTAAAAATACCTTCAGCTTTCCATATATTGTCCGTATATATAGGCAGCATTTAAGAAAATCGAGTACAGCTTCACACAGTGTGTAAGATGTCATCTGATCGGCAATTATTTTAGCAAATATCTTCAAAATGACATTGACTTTTATCAGATTTAATGTTGACTAAATAGCAAAAGAACACTTCATTCACATGTTGGCTTGGAAACTGAGAATTGTTATGCCCTTTGCGAAATTTGAGGATTTCTGGCGAATGTGAAATCGCCGATGTTCGGGGTCAAATTTTGGCTTAATATCGATGAAAAGCGTGTTTATTTTGTTTTTGGGATAACATTCTTTATTTCTTCTACTTCTCAGTTCAAAACTTGTCTGAAAAGTTATTGGAGAAAGTTCTTTTTAACAGAATAAAAGCATAATGGTTCAAAAAAATCCTCGAAGGTGTAAACAGTTTTTTGAGTCGGGGCAATTTTTTTCATGAGTCGGTCGAGCACAAAGAAACAAACAGTGTTGTTTGAATGGCCTTAGCGAATTTTACCTCGGGAAATACAAGAAAAGGTGAATGTTAGCCTATATAAGTAGATGTACGCAAGTATGATAAATTATGAGTGTTAGATAGTGTGCTACTTCGATATGACAATGACGCTAAGATTTTACAAGAGTAATAATCTAATTTTTTATTTAAGAATATTATGGATGACAACATTTGTTCCTACAACACTTTGTTTTTCTTCCTTTAGACCCGACTTTAACTGGATATTTTATTCAAAAAAGGTCAGTTTTTACTTTGATTTATTTGTTTAAATATAAAGATAAAACATTACAAATTATTAAATATAATTGAATAAATATTGAATGAATTTGAAGTACTTTATTGCCTAAAATTAAATGGCTACACGTACACAATTCTAAAAAGTACAAGGTGTCGCGTAAACCAATTGCAGTATGCATCGCGGTGCAATCAAATTTCGGTCATGAAATTCAATTTTTAGAAATGATTTAGAAATGTAACCTGGAATAAGTCATTTTTTGGAATTATATTTATATTATTTTGTAACAAATAAACTTGAAATAAATGCAAGTAAAATAAATATTAATAACCTTCAAAGATTTGACCTAGTTTCATTTAATAAAAACACCAAAAATATTTCCGGTCACACTATTGTGCACAAATAAAAAGTGTTATGTCAAATATAATGTTGTACTGAACTGTTTTAAACATGTAATATGTTAGCAGTTTTAACATATTTACATTAATATTTTCATGTTTTCATTTAATGATTTTTGTGGTGGAATCTTTAAAATGGGAACAAAAAACTGTACCACATCTGAGTTTCCCTATTTTGCACTTGGACAATGTCCCCCCCTTTTCAATGAAATGAAAAGCCCTTTGTTGTATCAGGATTGAATTTCTTACAAGTGATTTTCTTTTCATCATCAGTTATGCTGGAATAGCACAATCAGTGACCAAATTCATGGTTTCCTTTCGGGTTTTGCCATAACAAATTTCCTCCATTGTACATGGTTTGCTAGTAGAGCCTCTCAGACTTCTCAACATCTTCACTAACTTTTCCATTAGTTTTGTCTTGTGAGGTGCTGTAGTGAACACTTAATGTTTTAGAAGCTTTTCTTATTGTCACACATTCGCAAGAAAGACTCTTGTTGTCAGGGTTATATGACCTATATGACCCTCTAACAGCTTCAGAACTCTATGAAAAAATAAGAACAGACACTTTACAAGACAAATTATACTCATTACAGTACACATGAAAAAATCAATGAATGAAATAGAATAGAAATATATCCGTTGTAGCAGACGACTTGTAAACATTGAAAACAACTTATGTAATTTAACTGTGATATTTTTATGTGTATGAATGGGCAAATAAGCAAAATGTGATATTTTGACCATCTATGATTAATACCTTTCGAAACTCCATTTTAAGAAGATCTTACATTCTGACTTCTGGGTCACTACGGCGTTGCTTTAAACTTGGACAATTTTTCTAAAACTATATAATATATTTTGTGACCAGATATTGATTTTACTTAGATATGTACTTTAAATTGTAACGTAAAGTATTTATCTTAATGTATGTAAACACACAGTATGTACATCGCTAATTATATATTTAAAGATCATAACTCGAGGAAAGACTGACCTTAACGATGGTGCCCAGATGTTTGAAATATGGATACACAATCATATATCCCTAGTTAAAAACACTTCGAGCTATATAAACCTGGAAGTTAACATTGAGACTTCATTGCATGGTATGATTGTTTTGTATTCCTTTCAATAATCCTAAATCGACTGGTTAATAAAGATTTTAAAAAAAAATGTGATATAAAGAAAGTTTTTAGTTTATTCATGATAATTATCCAAATTGTACATTTATATCTAATTGACATTTATATTGAATTATATTTCTTAATTTAAATTTTCACCATTTTTTATGTTTAAATTTTGAATTCTGCTTAAGACGGAATTAGGGGGCGAGGACTTTTATGAACTTGTTCAATCAAACCGAGCTTACAACATTTTCAATTTTGTCTTTAGGGATTCCGTTTGATCTATTTTGATCTTATTTTTTCCTTATCAAGTTATGCTGAATTTACTATTTATTTAAAAAATGACTGTTTAAAGACTTAATGATCAACAATTGTAATGAATTAAATGTAAATCTCACTGAATATATAAAAAGACTGCCTATTCTTTTATAAACCGAATATTACAGGTAATTGCCGGCGGATATTTATAGAAATATCCTTGTTTACAGTTACTTATCGTTAATGTAAAATAAAAATAAAATTAAATGGGATTATGGTAAAAATGTTAACTTATTTTGACTTTCACCTGTCTCTCACTAATGTCACTTTAAAATATTTTATGCAACATTGTATACTTTTACCTATTTGAATTAATACACAACAGAAGTGCAAAATTGTATCGAAAATTTGCTATTGAGTTTTTTTTAACATTTTATGATTAACGAATTACGTAGTTTATTTTGAAAAGAGAAACTAATTTTTCCTTGAAATTCATAAAAATTATTCTGAACGCATACTCATTTTAACTACAAAATGTTGAACATAATGTTTGTCTAAAACCATTTACTTAAATTTATAGTTTAACTGCTTAAATGACTCTTTTTGAAATCGATACTTTTGATATATTTTATCTGAATTTTAATTTCACTGATGAAATTACGTCGTTAATAAGTTCCTTGTTTAAAAGTAAACAATTAAATACATTTTATTTTCAGTCGTTTCAGCGACTGATGTGCCCTGCAAACTGACAAGGACTTACATTCCGCTAGCTTTTGCTGGATTGTCTGTTTCTATACTTCTCATTGGAATTATGTTGGTTAAAACTCGACGTGAAGGTACGCATATTGACTAAAACTTATAAAACTATATCAGTTTAGAGTTTTGCCACGATCTTTTTTATATCAAGTAAGCATAATTACAACGTAACAGTGACATTTTGCAAAATAATCAATTTATAAAAGTAATTAATACATGAAAACTATATGTAAGGTAAATTCATGTTGCAAAGTTACTCGTGGTAACTTAATATGGCTCGATTCGTAATATATGGCATCGTTAAATATGATCAATTAATGTGTAATATCTAATATTTTGTTTAAATATGATCAATTAAAGACGATCTGTAAAGAATATTTCACTTACTTATTTTTCTCTCATATCTTCTTTCTCGCTAGTGCAGACAATTGTTAACGGAAAGTTTTGATTGTGTGATGGTTGCCAGCAGGAACGTGATATTGTACGTTTGGTGAGTTGCCGACCTTACAAACATTATCTATGTCATTCATGTTTGGAGCGTCTTCAATATTGTCCCGAGTGTAATACGTCGATTAGAGCATTCATGTAAGGTATCTACGTTATTGCTAAAGGGATTTTCGAGCCCACAAACCTGCTCATTGTCAAATATTTGCCTGCCTTTTCGCTGAGAGGAGAAATAAATTTAGCTTTAAAACATTTATTTCATTGCTTCAGTCGGAGGAAAAATACATAAAGTTACATGTACATTGACGTTACAAATTGGCAAGTTTCCCTCTACATTCATGTTGTTTTTGTTTTGTTTTCAAAAATTAAAACGATTTCTCGGAGACTGCCTACAACCAAATATTTTGTGTTGTTAGCTTTGTGTTCATTGTAGTAAAAGTATAACGAAATGTGTTGTTAACATATGAGGTATAAATAAAACTTATTAACTTATCATTTTAACTTGATCATATACATTGAAATTTGATTTTTGTGACAACAATAGCGAGATGTTTTACGAAATGACCGCATTGTGATGATGAAGGGAACTGTTTATGCTTTAAAATAATTTCATGATTATAGTTTTTGAACCACTTCTTAACCTACATATCATGTATTTTAACCCGATATTTTAAATTTTTTACTATCCGTCTTACTTATATTTTGTTCATACACACTAGCCTCTCTATAAATCAAAGCCCTTTTTTCTAAAAAAAAAAGATAAAAAAAATTAAATAAAAAAATGATTGACGTTCCATTGGTTATTCGTGTAGAGTTAAAGTAAATCTGACTTAAGAACTAAAATAGTTGCATCTGAAAATTGACCATAAATAATAAAGTGGCAGCCAGTTTAAAGATAGCAGAAACATTAAAAGCTAAAGATAACGTCTGTTTCGAATACAAGTAGAGTTATAAATTTGTCTATGCTTACATCTCGTGAGAAGTTGAGAGATATGTTATCATGAGAGCGGAACGTTATCTGAGAAGTGCACAGTGCAAATATACATCAACATTTATATGCGTTCCTAATATAAATCGAGCTATTGACAGACTTGTTTTTTTTTTAGGAAAATCGATGTGGAAGTTCCTTCTTAATATAATTATCCACCTAAGAAAATTGTATAAATTGATTCTGTAACTTTACTTATGGTTTAAATCAAATGGATAATTTATGAATGCCTCAAACAAAAACTGTTTGAATTAATATACATCAACATTTATATGCGTTCCTAATATAAATCGAATTATTGATAGATTTAGGTTTTTTTATGACAATCGATGTGGAAGTTCCTTCATAATATAATAATCCACCTTACAAAATTGTATAAATTGATTCTGTAACTTTACTGATGGTTTTAATCAAATGGATTAAATGACCCTCCATTTTCGCTAAAACGCACAATTAGAGTAAGCAAGTCAGCTCTGAATACAGAAGAATACTTTTTTCTCAACGAACGGGTTGTAAAAATTACTTGGTGCAAATAGTGTTCAATTCACATACAAAACCCAACGTTTGGCATGATAACGAAAAGTTCAGTTATCTCTGTTTGTTGAGAAGACTTGACCTTCAGTGTACGCTTAGACGCACAGATAGTGTATATAAGTCAGCTCTGTGTAATGGGAGACTTTGTCTTTAGATTTAAAATTAAGTTAATGCAAATTCGATTCGATTCAAGTCGCGTTCACTTCACGTATAGAACAAATATTAAATCAAGCATAACAACAACAACAATAACCACAACAACAACAACAAAATTTTGGTTCAAATATCCCCGTTTGTTGCGAAGGACCTGACCCTCAATGTCAGCTAAGACGCACAAATAGAGTATACAAGTCAGCTCTGTGTACTTAAGGGAGAAATTGACTTTTTGTTCAAAATGAACTTTGGGCAAAATCGATATTCTTCAATTTGCGTTAGCTTTACATTCAAAACAAAATTCAGCAATGCAACAAGAAGTTCAAATCTCTCCGGTTTTTTTTTTGCGAAGGACCTGACCGTCAATGTCCGCTAAAACGCACAAATAGAGTATACAAGTCAGCATTGTGTACTTCAGGGAGACTTTTGACTTGTGTTTTAAAAGAGCCGCAAAATCTATTTAGTTCAAGTAATTCAAATAATAATGGTATAGATCAATACAATGGAAGATTCGAATTACTCCGTGTGTATAAGGACCTGACCCTCAGTTTCCGTTAAGATGCTTAAACAGTCTTTACAAATTAGCTCTGATGAAAATGGAACAAAATATGCTTTTGTTAGTTTATTTATTTTAATGGATATATGAAGACTTTTAAGCTTTACTGCCAATGGAAGACCTCGAGTTCCCACTCGTGCATTTTCTGCATTTTCGAAAGCTTGGTGGTCAATAAAGATCTCACATTCCTTTTAATGCCTTACACGTTAATGTTATAAGAGTGTCTATATTCTTGTCTCCCTACCGGACAAAAGCCTACCCACCGAAAATGACAAAGTTGACAGGAGCTCTCAGATAGGACAGAATCCCTCCCATGAGATTTACAAGTCATACCAGTCTCTTTACGTTTGTTTATAATATATATCATATATTTTGTGATGAACCATAAGCAGATACAGATGTCAAAATTATTAAATGGTCAGACTGATAATATTTGAAGTGATTAATGAGATAACAATATAAATATTATTACATCATAAAAACATCTAATAAATCTACATGTACTTAGTTAACATGAATCGCTTTTGAAATAATATATATAGTGATGTAAAAATATGAATTTATTAATTTATATGATCTAACTATTAATATAGTGTAAGTTGTGACAGCTATTCTCTTTTGTAGTTTGTCATTATGCGTGTTCTAAGAGAAGGACAATTTGTCCTTCCTATAAATTTTATTAGGATGGTAGTGCTATTGTTCTGCGAGAGGGACGGGGTTTCTTCAGTTTACGTATTTTTGATTTTTTTGGACTGAATTTTGAATAACTACAACAGTCACCATATTAATGTTCTTAAAGACACAGAAAAATATCCATACATTTTCTCCATATCTATCTCTGATATAATCAAAGAAGGTTGTTTGTTAATGTGAATTCCTTAATCTTTCTAAGTTATATTTCTGTCTTTATTGTTACATAATATGTAATATTACAGATATCATTGTTACTTTCTGGCGTCACATAGTAGAAACATTACTTGATGTATTGAAATATTACTTGTCTATTACAAACGGTAGAGTTTCTACCGATAAAACATTTAAAAAATAACGAGAGTTTTGAGTTAAATTTGTATGCTAAAGAATTCGTGAATGTCAATGGATGTAATTGATACACTTGATTCCTTTAAAAATATTTTAATGACAGCTGATATTATTACGAAAATTCAAATTTGAAATACTTACATGCAACATTATATATATAAAAAAGAGAATTACATAACTTAAGTGTTTAAAAAGTTTGTAAATTGTCCAAACCAAGGATGAATTCTAGGTTGGGCCGACATAACGGTTTAGTTAAATAGGCTCACATTTGTACCAAGAATGTTTGTGCATTGTTATAAGGAATTACATAACATTTGTACAGTATTGATGAACTTTTCACTCTTGTCACATGATCTGTTACTTATAGTGTATGAACATTTTAATTTATCTTAATCACAGTCATGAATATTTATTGAGCAAGTTTGACAACGCATATGGCTTGGTTGTGGTGGAAGTTTGTCTGCGGGATTAGCAATTGTTTCTAGTTTTGGACTATGTGAACTTGGCGTTAATTTTGTCAGCATTGTTGGTGCCTTTCTAATCTTTGTTTTGTTAATTGAAGATAAACTATCATCGAAGTGCACGATACTTGTATTGCAAAATTCATTGAAATTAAGGAAATTTCTCCTGAATTTATGTATTTGTTAATGAAGGAATACATAACCTATTTTTAAGGCTGTATTCCCTGTTACTGATCAAGTTGATTTAGTCCCTTTTATGTAAATTAATGGCAGAAATGTATTCATTTAATCAGTAGGGTTCAAAGTGTATTCACAGTTACATTTACTGAGGTTTTACAGTAGTATCTTAACTAAATGAAAGCGAACAGCTGATTTTTATATATTTTTGAATTTATTTTTAACTAATCATATTATTTCAGGAATTGGTATAGACAACATGTTTATCTTGTCATGTTTATCAGAAGCACAGACTCAGTTGAAGATAAATTGGCTAACATCAGTTACGGACCTGATTGCTTTCATTGCTAGAGCCGGGTCAAGTTTTATTGCAGTCAGAAACATTTGTATTTACACAGGTACACGTATTTGTCTTTACAGGTAAAAACATTATGATATATTCGTATGAATTATACTAAAACATAACCAATATGCAATACATACAACCTTTTATAAGTAATGTGAAAGCAATACATTTATAGATACAGTTTAACTTCATTCGCTCGAACTCGGATCGCTCAAATACCATCCTTTGCTCGAACTGATCACCCAGTCCCGGCAGAGTTCCCATATAATAAATATTGTTCCAACTCGGACCGCTCGAACTCTTGAACCTGATCTCTATTCCCTTTGGCAGACATATTGTGAAAATCACACATTCTCGGTCGAACTCAAAAATACAACAAAAGTTGCGGGTCGACATGATCTGAGTTAGAGGTCCTTATCCGAAGTTTGACGGACAGGACCGTGAAATTGAGATTTATAATATTGCACGCAAGTTCATTAACCTTTATTGTCTTTAGATAGGGTGAGTGTCACTCTTTAAATGGTTTTGTATTTTTTTTTAAAGATAAAGACTTCCAGTATTCATGATGTTTTTAAAAACAAATTTTTCAAATAAAGTCTATTTTGTATCTACCATTAGTTTGCAGTTGTATACCCGAACACGATCTTTTGTCATTCGCATTTAAAAAAGTTGTTTATAGCCTATATACGTAGGTATAGGTTATACGTTATATACAGAGTTTTAAGAAATTAATTTTGAATGATTCTAAAATCATGTGCATTATGTAAATAGGCGGAGTCCATTAATGTAACGTATAAATTTCATATATACAGTTGTGGCAAAGTTTAAACACAATAGAGCTTGTTCATTGGACTGTAATTGTAGATGATATGTTTCTATAAACAGAGTAAAACAGTTGGAGATATGTCAAATCTATGGCGGATAATCAGTTCAGCTATCGATTTTCTTTCAGTCTAACATACTCGTATCTACGTGTAATTATACTTATTCTTATATCTGTAGTTATTCTCCATGTGCTCGTGTCACGGTTCTGAACTATATGAAGATTTTACCGGTTGGATAGCTCATTTGGCAGCTACGGATAGGTATTCCGAGGGTCATCGGTTCGACTCTTGGCCAGGCTACCCATTTTTCTCACCCTGTGATACTTAGTATCAACGTGCGGCCGTGAAAACATATAGCTCTCTCGGACCGTATATGTCAAGGACCGATATGGCACACGTATGACATATTCACTTCGAATTTGTCACACGTGTGACATATTCGGTCGAATATTGCACCCTCTTCATTATCATCATCACAAGTGTATAATAAACAAATATTTCATAGAATTTTCAAAAGTGTAAACAAATATTTCACCTACTTTTTTAAGTGTATAATCAGGGTCTTTCAAATTCTATTTGAAAGACCCTGGTATAATGAAAAAATATTTCATCAAATAAGCGCAAAACATATTTCGTGAGTACTGTACTGCAATATCCCTGTAAAAAAGGATATATATTTGTTTTGCACTAAAATTTTGTTTGTTTTTTTCTTGCTGCTTGATCAAAATGATTTTAGGGCCCTTAATAAATCTACAAGCTATTAGTTTAAACATATTAATTTATGCTCGATTGCGAAACACGTTCTTTTAAGTTATATTAATCAATTTAAAGTCCGCTTCCTGGAACTAACCAGTACTGGTGTCAAATGAGGAAACATTATCGCGACCCGAGTTGAGCTCGAACCCACAATTATTGGATTGCGAGGCAAACATCTTAGCCATTCGGCCACCACTACCCCTTATCATTGTATCATTCATCAAGAAAAAAATAACATCTTGCTAGAACTTTAATGGCACATATGCTGCAAGCATGCAAAAGCAAAAGTAGAATGCATGTTAAAATATGTCAAACAGTTTGCAACGCGTTCAATCGTCTTTTTGAAATGATAACAATGGTTTTAGGCATAACATAACGTTCAAGTTATAAATGTGGAGCAAGTTTTAAATGTGGAGTGAACAGAAGGCCATTCATACTATCTTCTCTCATGCGCACCACTGTAACATTATACTTCTGGTTTGAAGCGTGAAGAAAATAATTTATGAAAATGTTCAAAAATCATTTTTTCGTGATTAAAAAGTTTTGGTTTTGCTTATATCTAAGTCACGGCGTAACTTTTTTTGGATATTTATAATTATTGATTTGAATCATCATTTACGAGTTATAAAATAATTATAAAATCATGAAATTAAATACTTAAAAAAGCCGAACAATTATCTTTAGCATGGAAATTTATTTTATCAAAACCATAGGACACATATGCTCCTACATTTTACACAAAATTCCCGGGAGAATCAAGTCAAGGGCTATAACTATGACAGCACTGATCAAATGTACAAGTGTAATCCCAAATGCACAACAACTTATGCATTACAAACATTACAAAGGCTTTTTGAATTTATAAACTTTATACATGCCCACATTTTTATCCGTTAGTAAACACTTTACTATGCTTGCTGATTTGTGCCATTTCGTATTTTCTATCTGCTGGGCGCCAGGCGAAATCACGAAAATACGACCAGTCGTTACTTTGTCGTATTTTCGTGTTTTAGCCTGGCGACCCGCGGAGCAAAATACGAAATGGCACAAGTCAGCTACCATACTCACTTAAATTAGGTTATCTTTACTATTGGCCGGAAACACACTACATGATTGATATAATCTTAACCTACATTGAACCTTGTTTCTTATCTTATTTAATGCAAACATTTAACCCGAGTAACACGATTTATTAGCCTGTCCGGTATTTAGATTAGACGTGTGCAAGTGCCTTTAGTTTAAGTAGCATCGAAAGTACGTTATTCTATACCAGTTTGATATTGCTTTAACAGTCGTGTCCCCCGCTGCAGAACAACTTTGAAGATATTAAACACACAACCTTATTTGAAAGGGCTGCTCTCCGTGAGGCTGCAAGGTATGTGCAAATCTAAAATATAGCCTCCATTTATTTCAAATTATATCGACATAAGTTAACTGGTGTCCAATTATATTATATGGTGTACTTCATGTATTTGTGCCAAAATTTATAAAGCGCGATGCAATTTGGATATTATGTGCATGCTTTCTAAAAAATCTAAAGGTTTGTTTGTCGTGCTTAAGAACAGCCAGAATAAGATTTATAAAATGTTGAAATAAATGTAAACTTGGTAAAAAATGCATTTAAATCACATTTAAAATTAAGTTGTTTTTTTTAATTGCAGATGTCTGAAATGTGCAGATGCGCCATGTCAAAAAAGTTGCCCGACTCAACTTGATATTAAATCGTTCATCACCAGTATCTCAAACAAGGTATATGGATATACGTTATAACAACCCAATCGTACTGATATATATAATGTAGATACGTCATATTTTCTCCAATACATGTTAAATTTTAAAGGGACTCCACTGAGGCTTAAGAGTCTTAAAAACATATCATTTGAATTTCTTACATAAATAAGCTGGGCACATTAACAGAAATATATGCAAGATCGTGAGAACTTTACTTGAAATAAATTGAAAAGCGTATGTTTAACGCTTTTCTTATCCCGATTTGAAGTTTGAAAAGCGTTTTAAACCGCTTTCATTTTGGGTCATTTTTTTAGCAATTTGAATAATTGTTTTGGGAAACCAATTTGGCGCGAATTGATTCTTGGAAATTTTTTTGGCACAAAGGTTAGGTGGTCTAACCAACATCAATGGCACATTTATTCTGGAAAAAATATTTTCAGTCCATCATGTCAAAAAACTCCAGTGGAGTCCCTTAAGCCTAAGAAAACGACCTCAAATTTTACGGGTCATAAAATTAAATCATAAAATGAATTTTAGTGATAGTATAATATTTGTAGTTAATGTCCATAGGTAAACTTAAATATAAGGAAGGAAGTAAGAAATTGAAAAAACGAAGAAGAAGACGATAGTTTATGTTATATATTTTGCAATTTGTGGCAAATTATATTTTTATGTCCTTTAAGTAAGATATAATTTATATGTTGCTGTGTTCTAGAGTGTAATAATACATAACAATATTAAAATAGTATTTGCTGTTAAACTAGCGTTGTGCGCCGATAATTGTAGCGATTGTATGACACATACACATTAAATGATTCAATCATCCTTATACCATAGTATCTGATGACTATATCTAGTTATACCAAAGGGAGATAACATTTCTATATTAATATGTTGTAGGGTGTTATCCTGTAAATAAAACTTTTAAGATGGCCCCCCGAGATGGATGCCAAATTAAAGAATTCATTACACTGACCAAGAATATAAGTTCATATTTAGATGGAATTTACATCTCTCATTGGCAGGAATTATTTTTAGACTGATATAAGGGAATTTTCGGAAAATACGAAATTCAGCTCTTGTCTGATAGAACGGTCATTTTATAATGGCAGCGTTTTTGATGGTACATAAAACAGATACACGAAATAACTCGATTGATACCTGACAAACGTAAGAAAAATTAAAATCTTTAAGATTTTAAATCAGTAGCCTTCTACGAGATGTCAACTAAAATACATTTACTTTAAGGCATTTACTGACTGATAGAGTGACCATGGTCAATCTGGTCATTCCGTGTAGATGTGACTTTTTTTCTTGTAAATTCTTGATTAATTAATATGATTTTTTTACAGATTTTAGCCCTCATGCAATTTTTAGTTCTCTTGAATGGTTTACTTTTAACTTTTTTTTACTGTTACAAGTCCTTAATTGTTAAACAGAAAAATTGAATTGTTAGATAATATTTTCTGCATTTTATTATTATATTATATGCATCCCCATTATGTTTAAAATTTGTGGTTTCAATAATGTCACCAATCTACTCAAAATAGAAGGCTCTTTGAAACATCTGTAACAGTTATGAATACATTTACAGTACATTTAGTTTTTATATTGTCATAATTTTTGTGGTATCTAAGGTGGTAAAGTTCAGAAAACATTTATATCTTGGATTAAATAAGGAACACATACATCAGTATTTATCTGTCACTAAGTAAGAAGTGATGTACTAGTACTCGTATCTTCTATCCTTAACTTGTACGAAAATACCGCAGTACTCGTTTTAAGTAGAACTCCGTTGACACATTCAGATTTGATAACCCAAAGTTCGTTGATATTTAGCATATTTACCCAAAGTGCGTTTGTCCACAAAAGTGCATTTTAGGGATTTGAACCCTGAGTACCCTTGACCCAAAAGTACAGTGTTATATACATTTTGTTTTACTCAGTGCCTTAATAACTTCCGTCACTCAGCTATAAGTAATTAAAAAAAATTCTTTGACGCTTAACCTCATTAGTTCATTTTTTGTTTCAAGAATTATTATGGAGCAGCGAAAGCTATATTTTCGGACAACCCGCTGGGCCTCACGTGCGGTATGGTGTGTCCGACCAATGACCTCTGTGTGGGTGGATGTAACCTTTACGCGTCCGAGGAAGGACGTATCAACATAGGAGGGCTGCCAGCAATACGCTACTGAAGTAAATAGTTCCTCATTTCTATTTTCCATTTGTATCACCGCTAAAAGTGGTACCACGAACTTACTCTAGTTTCATTTTAGACGTGTTTATTATCATTTTACCATTGTTCAGGCAGGTTTGGCTTCATACTGAAAGTACATCCACGTTCATTGAACTTGATTAATAAAGTTGATCACGTTTGCAATCATCTTTTCAAAACTAGTTCATTATAAAAATGAAAATGGGGAAATACGAATGTTTTAAAAAAAGACGAATATAATAGCTGAAATTTTCACGTCGGGTTTTACATCAAATATACAAAAAAGGTCGAAAAGACGAAAACTGGCAAAAGAAAATACCGCAGTACTCGTTTTAAGCAGAACTCCGTTGACACATTCAGATTTGAAAACCCAAAGTTCGTTGATATTTAGCATATTTACCCAAAGTGCGTTTGTCCACAAAAGTGCATTTTAGGGATTTGAACCCCGAGTGCGTTGACCCAAAAGTACAGTGTTATATACATTTTGTTTTACTCAGTGCCTTAATAACTTCCGTCACTCAGCTATAATTAATTTTAAAAAAATTCTTTGACGCTTAACCTCATTTGTTCATTTTTTGTTTCAAGAATTATTATGGAGCAGCGAAAGCTATATTTTCGGACAACCCGCTGGGCCTCACGTGCGGTATGGTGTGTCCGACCAATGACCTCTGTGTGGGTGGATGTAAACCTTTACGCGGCGAAGAAGGACCTATCAACATAGGAGGGCTGCAGCAATACGCTACTGAAGTAAATAGTTCCTCATTTCTATTTTCCATTTATAACACCGCTAAAAGTGTACTCCACGACTTACTCTAGTTTCATTTTAGACGTGTTTATTTATCATTTTACCATTGTTCAGTGGCGAGGTTTTGGGCTTCATACTGAAAGTACATCCACGTTCATTGAACTTGATTAATAAAGTTGATCACGTTTTTGCAATTCATTTTTTCCAAACTAGTTCATTATAAAAAATGAAAAATGGGGGAATACGAATGTTTAAAAAATGAAAAATTTTCACGTCGGGTTTTACATCAAATAGACAAAAAGTCGAAAAGACGAAAACTGGCAAAAGAACAATTTCGTTCTCAAAATATAGATGATAACATAGACGTCATACTTTGCAGGTTTTCAAAGAGATGAGAATTCCAACAAATCAGAGACCCGAGCCTTCCACCGGAATCTGACATGCCAGACAGCTATAAGGCCAAGGTTGCACTAATTAGGTTGTGGTCCTGCTAGTATAAGCTATGCCACGTTCCTGGCTCGGCTCGGGTACAGCAACTTGACCATTTTTGAGAAGGAAAATACATTGGCGGTTTGAGGTATGGAATTCATACATTCATGAAATAAAGTTCACTATAATACAGATATATCAGCATACGAATAAATGAACCACATACAGAGAATTTCAACCTCGTGGTTGGAAAATAGAAATTTCACTTTCTGCAGAATCATTTTTACGGCCTTAAGCATGAATAATTGCAAACAAGTTTTTTCGACACCGTGCATCTTTTTGATTACATGTATATCTTTTGATAATAAAAACAAACAAAATGAAGTCATTTATACACAATGTCTAGTTTTGCTTTGCTTTGCTGTGATTTGCTTTGCTTTAATCATCGGTTCATAAACGTGTACCCATTTCCGCATATAATGTAATTTATATTTGAACAGATCAACATTTGATTTTAACTGACTTTGTTTAATGATGCTTTATATTAAAAATAAATGATTATAGTACATTATACATGTTGCCTCCTTATGCAAACTGATGATACAGTTTGATAGCCGCTTCTATACCGCTGTGTAATTGAATCTCCCTAGGGACTTGAGAGGCTTTCATGTATGGATTCAAGAAACTAACCAGCTAGTTTACGGAACGTCGGTGGTTCTACTGAGGCGCCCGTTCATGCCTGAAATAATGTACAGGTGGACACCTAAGATCTTTCTCCACCAGTAAAGCTGGAAAGTCGCCATATTACCTACACTGTCTTAAATTGGTTTGACGCTATCAAAACTTTTCTCTATGTAACTATCATTAGCAAAACAACTGCAAACATATTGTGGAGTCTTTTATAATTGTTTAAATATATTTTATATTCTTGAAAAGATTTCCTGCTTTACCTGCGCAATTATTTCAGTTCTTCCGAGATACCCCAGTACCGATTGCCGTACAGTGTGGTAGACTTTGAGGTCCAGCTTATGAAGGATCTAGGGGTCAAGGTCAGGCAAAACATTTTCAGGACAATAAAACAAGCGATGATATTTAGAATATCTGCTCGATAAATTTAGCCCAATAAAACACTTCGCTCATTCTCAATAAAACATAGCATTTGATGTTCCACTGGGTAGCTCTTTTACGAAGGCTTTTCTTTAGGTCAAAATGTCGTTAAAAAGGTGGCTGCCACTTTGTCTAATAGGGACTCTCTCAGTTTTACATTTCTATCTTGTATTTTTCTTTTACAAGTACCATTAACGTCCTAAAATGTAACATACGTTACTGTCGCCACCTAGAATTTTCAGCTTTGAAATTGTGTTTCAGAAAAATAAGTTCTAGAGTAAACGAAACATGTGCAATTAATCATTGCTTTGTGTACATGCACTTTGATTATTGGTAAAAATTATATTTGACTGTTAAAATCTCATTGATATAATGGATGATCAAATGTCGCCAAATGCATATAAATAAATAGTGACAAACCTAAAACAATAAGAAACGAATCCGAAATTACATAATTGATTAGATGCATGCTTAATAATACCGCATATATATAATTATAAGTAAAAACAAGCTTGCAGCCTCTCAAATATCATTCTATTTTCGGAAATTTTCATTTTTTATTAAAATATTTTAAACAGCATTTTAAAAAGAAACATACGTTACCATTATTTAAGAGCCAATCCATTCAAAGAAGAATCCAAACAAGACAGAAAATTAACATGTGTGTAACTCTGATATAATAACCCCAAATTATGGCGGGTTAAACGGTCTTGCATCATTTTTTAACCCACTTTCAATGTAAAAATGAAACATACGTTACAGAAACATACGTTATCAACTTTTTAAAGTAAGTTTATCAAAAGGGAAATTGAAGACAGAAAGCATGTATAACAGCAACATTAACTTCAATTTGACATTAGTAGGTAAATTTTGTTAACTTTGGTCGAGATTTAACTTGTTTAAGTAACCACAGTGAAACAAACGTTACTTTTATCAAACATACTTTTTATTTTTTACACATGCATATATAAAAGCATAAAATCGCATTTTTATGACAATAGATGTACATATGATTAATAAATAAAAAAAGTCGATTTTACATGTAAGTTTCAATTCTGTGATTAAGTTCATAAATAAGGGAGTGTAAAACATACGTTACTCCAACTTACAATTCAACAATTTTTGAAAATTAAAGATAAAATTGGGATTAGCATGCCTACGGAGCCCCTAAGGTGACATTTTCCACACTTTTTCCCCCGGAATTTAATTCGTTTTTACGAAATAATAATTCGTAATTACGAAATAGTAATTCGTTTTTACGAAATATTAATTCGTAAATACGAAATATTAATTCGTTTTTACGAAATATTAATTCGTTTTTACGAAATATTAATTCGTTTTTACGAAATATTATTTCGTTTTTACGAAATATTAATTCGTTTTTACGAAATATTAATTCGTTTTTACGAAATATTAATTCGTTTTTACGAAATATTAATTCGTAATTACGAAATATTATTTCGTAATTACGAAATATTAATTCGTAATTACGAAATATTATTTCGTAATTACGAAATATTAATTCGTTATTACGAAATATTAATTCGTTTTTACGAAATATTATTTCGTAATTACGAAATATTATTTCGTAATTACGAAATATTAATTCGTCAAAACGAAACGTTATTTTGTAATTACGAAATAATAATTCGTAAATACGAAATAATATTTCGTAAAAACGAATTAAATTTTTTCTAGCGTTTCAAAGAGATTTTTGGTAATATTTATAAATAAGGCCTCAAAACTAAATTCCTGACTTAAAATATAAGGCATGTACAATGCAATATAAAAAATAGTGATTTTTGTTCTCCCCAAGTTTTTTAACTTTAACACTATTGTAAACATAAATTAAAATATTCGCCATGTCAATAGCGTTGAGCCACAGCCGTGATAGACACGCGCTAGGAAAATTTACTTAAAAATTGCGGTCCTGTGCTTCAAATCCAAACACGGACATTTCTAATACTAAATTGTGAGGAAATATTCATTTTAAATTGATTAGATTAGTGAAATCTGGACCAACCCCCTCCTCGTCCCATAAGTTTTACTTATGTATATGATAAAAGAACGGAATAATATAGCATGTTTCTGTTTTAAAGACATTTTTAAAACATTGCTGATAGGAACATGTATTTGACAATGGGGAAAAAAGACCATTTTGGATAGAGAATGACTTCTCACTCAAAAACCCTGTTCACTTAAATATAATAACTTGAGAACCATTCGGCTTATAATCGCAAAGTTGATCAAGGCATGTAAATGACCCATTTGTAAGATTAATAGGTTCATTATCAAGCTCAAAATGACCTTAAATAAGATTTCGTAAAAACGAATTAATATTTCGTAATTACGAAATAACATTTCGTTTTTACGAATTAATATTTCGTAATAACGAAATAATATTTCGTAATTACGAAATAACATTTCGTAAAAAGGAATTAATATTTCGTAAATACGAATTAATATTTCGTAAAAACGAATTGATATTTCGTAATTACGAAATAACATTTCGTTTTTACGAATTAATATTTCGTAATTACGAAATAATATTTCGTAAAAACGAATTAATATTTCGTAAAAACGAATTGATATTTCGTAATTACGAAGTAATATTTCGTAAAAACGAATTAAATGCCGGGGTAAAAGTGTCGAGAATGTCACCTTAGGGGCTCCGTACATGCCTGTAAGTAACAGATACCTTTTATTAGATGTAAGAAGATACAAACGTGTTTTTACAAAGACAAGATGTGTTAATAATATGTTGATGTACAAGCAGAAATGTTAAAAATATATTACAAGATATTGAAGTTCTCAGCAACAACTAATTCGTTTCTGCAAAGAGCTTACTGGCCGTATTTCATTCTATATATAATAATGTTAAAATTATATCCATAGATATAAATTATTTTACAAAAAATAAAATTGTTTTCTCAACCTTTACTTGCATTTGAATAAAATGAAACATACGTGACATCCTATATGGGGATAAATATAGAACTGCTAAGCAATAAATTTTCCAAATATTAAGAAAGTGGAAAGTTGAATGTTTTGAAGAAAAACATTGCTAGTACAACATTTGTGTATGCATTCGACCTCCCATATATTATATATGATATATATCCTTTGAATGAAGACTTTGAAGAATTGACTATCTTTGCTTTCTACAAATATTTAACTTTGAAGAAATTAACTGAAAATTAGCAAGGTACCCAACTTCCTTGAATTTTCCTGGGATAGAAAGTGCCTCTAGATATAGAATTACAGATTTTGATATATTTTACAGACATTTGTTATTAATATGCAGCCAAAATGTTACATTATAAGATCTGAAATCTAGGTTACCGAAGAAATACAGTGTCATTACCGGAATAAATGCTATCCTATTATATTATAGTTTCTTGTTCAAAATATTTCTGGCAAACTTGCAAAATACCCTAAACTTTTACTTCAGCGATAAAAAATGACACAATGACAACATCAAATTTTTAATATTTTTCAACCTCAAATGCTTTATTTTATTGAGAATAGCTCAAATTTTGATTGATCCCTACTCTGACCTTTTATTTGAATAACAATATAACAATAACAATATAACCACAAACATGAACATGTTCTCTTTTGTTAACAGAATGATATGTTTTGGTGAAATTCTTATTGTAATGCACTAATCTGACAATTTGAATTAGACAGGATATATAAGGATCTATCCATGACACAGTAAAATCCAAATTATCACAATCCTAAACTATCTCTCCTTTCATTAAGGGTAGAGTTTTCAAACATGAAATAAGTCACCCTAAGGTTAGGCAATATGACCTTTAAATTAGATTTATATCAATTTCACCCTAAATTTACTTGTATGTCTTAACAGTTTTTTTTAGTGTCTTCGGTATGAAGGTTACATTGATTTTCCGGTCTT
This sequence comes from Ruditapes philippinarum, assembly GCF_026571515.1. Classification (NCBI taxonomy): domain Eukaryota; kingdom Metazoa; phylum Mollusca; class Bivalvia; order Venerida; family Veneridae; genus Ruditapes; species Ruditapes philippinarum. Next base: position 26,853 of record NW_026860087.1, read on the forward strand.
CTGTTGGCATTTCCACCAAAAATTTTTCATGTTTATGTTGTTTTCTTTTTATATGGGCCCGGGAAAGAATTTCGGGCCATTATTTTATGTTATACCCCCATGGCGTCCCGTCTGGTCCTTTCTGTCTGTTCTCTCCGTCCGTCTGTCCGTCCGTCCGTTTAGCAATTTTGTTTCCGGGAGCATTAACGTTAAGTTCCATTTGGATTAAATTGTCCATATGTGATAGTAAGAAGACCCTCTATTGATTTTTGGGGGTCACACGGTCAAAGGTTCAAGGTCACTTATCGCCATTAAAACTGAAAAAGCAGTTTCCGGGAAGCCATAACTTAAAGTTCCGTTTTTGGCTCACAGCTTTCTGATTGTCCATATTGGGGTAGAGGACCCCAATTGATTTTGGGTCACAAGGTCAAAGGTCAAGGTCATTATTATTTTTTAAAACTGAAAATATTTTTCCAGAGCATAACTTAAGTTCAATGGGGCCCACAATATTCAAACTTCAATGTAATTTGATTGTCCATATTGGGTAGAAGACCCCTTATTGATTTAACGGGGTCCAACAGGGGTTCAAGGTCACTATTCCTTCAAAACAGAATAAAACAGTTTTCCCGGGAACATAAACATAAGTTTTCCATTTGTCCCACAGTGTTTCAAACTTCATGGGATATGATTGTCCATATTGGGTTAGAAGAAACCTTATTGATTTTGGGGTTCACAAGGGTCAAAGGTTAAGGTTCACTTATTATCTTAAAACTGAAACAGTTTCCGGAGCATTTAACTGTATGGGGGGGTCTATTTGGCCCACAATATTCCCAAAATTTCCATTGGGAATGATTGTCCATATTGGGTAGAAGACCCCCTATATGATTTTGAGGTCACAAGGTCAAAGGTCAAGGTCACTATAACTTTAAAACTAAAAACAGTTTCCGGAGCATAACTTATATTCCATGTGGCCCACACTATTCAAACTTCATAGGATGATTGTCCATTTTGGGTAGAAAACCCCTATTGATTTTGGGGTCACAAGGTCAAAGGTCAAGGTCACTATAAATTTAAAACTGAAAACAGTTTCCGGAGCATAACTTAAGGTCTATTTGGCCGATATTGTTCAAACTTCACATAATGCTGACCAACGTTCATGTAAAATTTCATGATCTTCACTAAATTATTTATGGAGCAACACTAAAGATTCCGTAACAGACAGACGCACGTACTCAGGCACAGGCGCACGGACAAATAAATAGTTTAAACCCCATTTCTAAGAGTGTGAGCATAAACAGTCGATATTTTATCTTCATGTCCAAAATACTTAGCACATATTTTCGACAAAGCCAGTCACTGTGTATTGCTAGTAGTCATCTTACTGGTAAAATGATAAGCGAGTCGGCGTTGACTAAAATATATGTATTGCTGATTTAAGATTATGATGTATTATTGATGATTATTATGTTGTTGTTGTTGTTGTTGTTCATGGTGATGATGATGATGTATTATTAACGTTGACGAAAGTAGGTTAAGACGACGATGATAACGTTAGTTTACAGTGAAAAGTGTGTGACATTTAAGGTCAGGCATTTACTACATAATTGCAGAAACGTATATGGCGCATACAGTGATTGTGATTGATTCGACCGAATATGTCCTACATGTGTGCAATATATACGGTCCGACATAGCTCAGAGTTTAATTCACATTGCTCTGTAGCCCTGATGATTTCGGGGACGATTTTTAACATAGCGGGGATTACAACAATATAATGCTTTAAATGTATTGAAATTGCTTTTGAATGATTTCTCTCACAAGAACATATGTGCACAACAAGAAATTTAACAAACAAACCCATGATTTGCTCTTAAATTGATGCAATGTTGGTATATTCCACTTTCGCACTCCGTTGCTGCCGATACACAAATCATTAGATCCGTTTCGTTTTTAATCATCCCGAGAGTCATCACGTGACCGTTGTTAATAGACCGGACACTCAGATTTGCAAACTGAAAGGCGTTTAAACGCTTTTGCCACGAAATTGGAGGAAATATATATTTCAAACGAATTGCCAAGTCAAAGGACACATCAATGTATCACAGATTCTGCTTAAATGTCCCTAACACGCAGGTAACAAAAAATTATCTGTGCGTGAAAATGTACTTTTTTGTGACATTCGACCAAAGCTCAGTGGAGCACCTTTAATCACGGTTCAGGACTGTTCACTATATATGGGAGAAAATGTGTAAGCGGCCGGATAGCTAAGTCGGTAGAGCTACGAAACGTACAAGGTCCCAAAGTTCGAGTCCCGGTCAGGTTGCATATTTTTCTCATCCCGTGACACTCTGATCATGCATCTTCAGATATGAAAGTATTAACTGGCTTTAATTCGAAGTAAACGAGAAAATAAAAGAAAACTAGATACATCTCATAATAACGATATACTTAGCCGGTATACGAGCTATATTTTGATGTGTGTAAATACGAGATATAAAGATAGATGATTATCATTTCTATACAAACTTTTTTATAATTTAGTAATCATTTCTACGCATGGCACTTTTTGTTATCATTTTAATAATGTAACTGTAACATATGTACAAAGTTTACAAATAAGATAATAAGTGCCCCTTATTGGTCAAACAACCTCCTTAATGTCATTGTAACATATGTACAAACTTTACAAAATAAGATAATAGATGCCCCTTCTAGGTCATACTACCTTATATAAACTGACTGATAAACCGGTAAATTGTCTCATTTGCAATAAAATGCAAAGGGGCATTTTATAATAGGCAGCATTCCATATTTGGTGTTTTTTCTTTGACAATATATCGATATGTGGTCACGATTTAAAATAATTACCCTTTGCATTTTGTGTTTTGTTTTGATAGATTTAGCCATTGTATTGGCACTTGTTTGGTCTATGCCGGACTTACCTTCACCTGTGTTTAATAATAAAATTTGTTTCCCTGCTGGAAAGGGACATTTAGTTTGCGATGATACACCACGGAGATTTAGTGGTTACCTAAATAAGGTAAGTGAAGGGATGAACGATGAGTAAAAAATGAGTTCACGGTTAAACTTAATATTTCAATTTTGTCGGTTGCACACGGGAACACGGTGCAGGTGTCCGTTATTCGTCTTTGACTTCGACCACGTGACATCCTGTATTATGACATGTGTACGACTGAATAATTATGGAATCTACGGAAGCCAAAATGTTCCATTCTTCACTATAGTCGTTCATATGCATCAATTAGTATGCATTAATTTGAGTTTTTACACTATAAAATAAGACAAAAATTTGTATATGTTTTTACAATAATATATATTGCAGATTAAAATTCGAATTAAAGCGTTGAATTCTATACATATATTAAAAGGTATTTAAAGTTTTAATGTTTTTTTTTTTAAACTTTATTGTCTGTATTGAAATTCTGTGATGATCATACATCAAAGGAAGGATTCTTCAAAAATTTTAAAATGCATTTCCAGCTAGCATATTTTGAATTTCCCTTTTTATTTAAACTGTTTTCTAAAATATGTTATCAACATGCTTGCATATTACAGATAATTCAAGTCAGTTATGACAAAGTGAAAAGGATGGACAAAGAGCAGCATCAAAAGTTCTTGACGGAAAACAGAGGTCATTTTATGGCAATTTATTATACGTACTTTTGGGATATGAAGCCATCTACTGCTAAAGTTACCGGAAAAGAACACCCAGTCAATACAAAAGGTATGTATTTAGAATATAATTATATCAATATGATGGCTTTTCTTCACTTTTATCAGACCATTTTATCGAAAGTACCTTATAATAAAACGCTTAAAATATGATCAATATAATAATGGTTGGCTGACCAGTGGGAGTCGGTGAAAAGCAGCGGTAACATTCGAAACTTTCGGAAATCACTAAACGGCAAAATCGAAAATAATGTAGGTCCGGCATTTTATATTGAGACCATCGATATATTATACATGATATAATTTTCAATGTTGATCACTTTCGGTTATCAGTTACGACATTGAAAAGTAGGTTAAAAAAACTTACTTCTAGATAAAAAGAAATTATTTATGATAATTAAATTTGTCAAATCGTAAATATATATTAAGTGACATGATAATACTGCTTATTTTTTCATTGTCAAAAGTAAAATTATTTTGCCGTCGGTCCGAAAATCAAGCATTCTACAGTTCATAGATTACGATTTTAAATGGAAAACCAAGTTCGTAAACGAATTTTAACATGCAAATGAAGACTATAATCAGCTCGTGTATGCGCTACGTCACAGAGATATGAGGTTTTCTTGTGCAAACACACCTTAACCGTTTTATCTTCACGCTGTCAGAAAAAAAGTTATCATAAAACGATCATCCGTTACAATGCGGAAATATAAGTAGGACTGCATTTTATAGCCATGTTTGTTGATTTAATATTGATGTATTTTTTTATACTGGTGATCCGAATGCGGAGTTGTTGATGCAAACAGAAATTGTATTTCCGATTTCGCACAATGAGGTTGCCGATATTTATGCTTATAAAACTCACTTTGATTGTCTGGACACCAAAATAAGATCTGGAGTCGATATGAAACCAAATTTATTAATGAAATGTCGCTATTCTTGTTTTTCTCAAATTTATTAAATACAGCTTTACATGAAAAAGACTGTTTCACTTTTTTTTATAAACTTAAAGTTACAAGTAACTTCCGATTGATATTTATAGGAATTTTCTTGGATCACGTGAGTTTTTTTATCGTTCATGTGAATTAAATATTTAAACAAAAATGGAATTAAGGTAAAATGTAAATTTATTATGACTTTGAGAATAATGTCACTTTGAAATACTTTATAATTATAACATTGTATTCTTTTTTCCCTATTCAAATGAATTTATAATAGAAATGCAAAATTATATAGAAAAATTGCTATTAAATTTTTTAATTTTGTGATAAATAATAAAATTGATATTTCGTTAAAAAAACAAACAAGGTTCTAATTTCATACAAAAATTATAAACTTCATTCCGAACACAAGTAAAACAAACTCGTTCATTTTTCAGCGACTGATAAGAGTTGCAAACAGTCATATAACTATGAAATGCTATGTTTTGTTGGACTGTCTGTTAGGAATTAGGTTGGCTAAAATTCGACATGAAGGTACGTATACTAGTAAATACCTATTAGGAATATCAGAACCATAGAATTTGAGTTTTTGCAACGTTAAGATCTTAGTAAACATTAACAATTTGCAGAAGAATATTTAGAATGAATCTATTACGGTGTTAAAACAAAATTAACATGAAAATTACTGCATGAAGTACATAAAAAATGAAATAAAAAGTAAGTCTCATATTGCAAAATTATTTAATTTGGCTCGGTTTGCATTTGTAATATCTGAAATTATCGTTAAATATGATAAAATAATGATGATTTGTAAAGAATATTCGACTTATTTTTCTGTCATATCTTCTTTCTCATAAGTGCGGACAATTGGTAATGGAAAGTTTGGATTGTGCGACGGTTGTCACCAGCCACGTGATATTGTACGTTTGGTGAGTTGTCGGCCTTACAAACATTTTCTGTGTCATTCATGTTTCGAGCGACTTTACGATTGTCCTGAGTGTAATACGTCGATTAGAGCATTCATGTAAGGTATCTACGTTATTGCTAAAGTCATGATCTTCAAAACCCACAAACCTGCTCAATGTAAAATACTTGCCTGCTTTTTTCGCTGAGAGGAGAAATAAATGTCGCTTTAAAACATTTATTTCAGCGCTTCAGTGGAAGGAAAAATACATAAAGTTACATATACATTGACCATACAAATTTTCAAGTTTTCCCCTAACCATCCCATCATATGCGGTTCTGCGGAATTGAGTCTGGTCCCCACAGGGGCCAGCTGGATTTGGCCAGATATGAGCTGTATAGTACGATTTTCGGCTCAACGTCAGCAAATACCGGAGTATTCCCGACGGACACACCTATACCCGCGGACACCCGGTCAGACCCCCTAACCATCCCACCATATCCGGTTCTGCGGAATTGAGTCTGGTCCCCACAGGGGCCAGCCGAAATTGGCCAGATATGAGCTGTGTAGTACGATTTTCGGCTCAATGTCGGCAAAATACCAGAGTATTCCGACGGACCACACCTTAACCCCGGACACCGGTCAGACCCCCTAAAACCATCCACCATAGCAGTTCTGCGGAATTGAGTCTGGTCCCACAGGTGCAAGCCGGAATTGGCCAGATATGAGCTGTATAGTACGATTTTCGGCTAAACGTCGGCAAAATACCAGAGTATTCCCGCACGGACACACCTATACCCGCGGACACCCGGTCAGACCCCCTAACGATCCCACCATATGCGGTTTCTGCGTAATTGAGTCTGGTCCCCACAGGGCCAGCTGGATTTGGCCAGATATGAAGCTGTATAGTACGATTTCGGCTCAACGTCGGCAAAATACCAGAATATTCCCGCGCGGCACCACCTATATCCGAGGGACACCCTGGGGTCAGACCCCCTAACCATCCCACCATATGCAGTTCTGCGGAATTGAGTCTGGTCCCGCAGGGGCCGGCCGGAATTGGCCAGATATTTTGAGCTGTATAATACGATTTTCGGCTCAACGTCGGCAAAATACCAGAGTATTCTCGACGGACACACCTATACCCGCGGACACCAGGTCAGACCCCCTAACCATCCCACCATATGCAGTTCTGCGTAATTGAGTCTGGTCCCCCCACAGGGCCAGCCGAATGGGCCAGATATGAGCTGTATAGTACGATTTAGGCTCAACGTCGGCAAAATACCAGAGTATTCTCGACGGACACACCTATACCCGCGGACAAACCGGTCAGACCCACTAACCTTCCACCATATCCCGTTGTGCGGGAATTGAGTCTGGTCCCCACAGGGGCCAGCCGGAATTGGCCAGATATGAGGTGTATAGTACGATTTTCGGTCAACGTCGGGGCAAAAATACCAGAGTATTCCCGAAGGACACACCTATACCCGCGGACACACCAGGTCAGACCTCCTAACCATCAAACCATATGCGGTTCTGCGGAATTGAGTCTGGTCCCCACAGGGGCCAGCTGGATTTGGCCAGATATGAGCTGTATAGTACGATTTTCGGCTCAAGTCGGCAAAATACCAGAGTTTTCCCGACGGACACAACTATAGCCTCGGACACCCGGTCAGACCTCCTAATCATCCCACCATTGCGGTTCTGAGGCATGAGTCTGGTCCCCCACAGGGTCAGCCGGAATTGGCCAGATATGAGCTGTAAAGTATGATTTTCGGCTCAAACGTCGGCAAAAAACCAGA
>NW_026860088.1:0-12512 GCF_026571515.1 Ruditapes philippinarum
AAAAACCAATCACCAAATATCGTCTCTATTTTTGTTTTTTTTAATTTTTACAGTCTGAAAAATACATTTTCCGTTCACATGCCCAAACTGCTTTTTTTAAATGCGTTTATTTAAGGTCGCCGCCGGAAAGCCCATATAGGCGACCGTACACTCTAGTCGGGCCATCCTAGAGCGTCCCGCCGATATTTTTATCAACTTTGTTGGTGGAGGAAGACCCCAGGTGCCCTTTCGGGCAATTTTTCTGTTACAAGCGGGCACCTGGGTAGAACCACCGACCTACCGTAAGCCAGCTGGATGGCTTCCTCACATGAAAGATTTCGACCCGAGTGAGGATCGAACCTAAAGCGGTGAGGGACCTGTGATCTCAAGTCAGCGACCTTAACCACTCGGCCACGGTGCTTTAGATGACATTTGGCATATTTAAGTATCCTACGAGCAATAACGGCCGTATGCTTTATGAAAAATGAAAGCAATGACAGCCATCAGCCCGAAGAATAAGTAAACAACCCAGCGTTCGTAAGGCAGCATTTCAAGTTTCAACATCTTCAATCTGTCAAAATTCCCTAGCCGCTTTATGAATGATTACACATCTGTCACCACTTATTTATTGTCTTTACTCTCCTCAAATCAGTCCTATTACTTTTAAAAAGGTGAATGACTAACACATCCAAATGATATCCCTCTGAGTCAAACACAATCATTTTCCTCCCATGAAATATACAACTTTAAAAATGGCGACCGCTTACGTTTCACAAAGCCAGGTCTTATATAAATTCGCAGTAAGTAACAGAAATATGGATGGATGGTTGGACTTTTTCTCCTACTAGAATTGTTTGTTTTTATTATTAAAACAAGCGATCATTCATATTTTTTTAATAAAATAAATAATAATATCACCGCCATTTAACGTTGATTGTCGAACTTATTTTTTTTACCTAAGACTTCTTGTATTTAATGAGAAATTCGACTAAATAAGGCTCTCAATGGGGTAAACAGATTTAATATTAACGTTAATATTAAGGAAATTTCGTTTTTACTTGTTTTTATGCATAAAATAAAAAGAAAATGTGTTTGCTTGTTATGTAAGATGTAATTCTATTTCATCTAGTGAACTTTAAAGAAAGCATTCTCACTCCTGGCTACGCCACTCGTGAGAATACTTTTTTTAAAGCACACTCGATAAAATAAAATTTCATCTTACACACAAACAAACAAATATCCTCTTTATAATAAGAGAAAAAATAAAACAAGTTCAACTATAATAATAACTTTATCATTTTAATAATTTAATAGTTTAAGCTTTAAATACGTTCATTGCATTTGATTTTGTGTAACGTGAAAACGATTCTCCTTACATACTCAAAATGATCAGAATTGGAACATTAAAGAAGGATTAAGTAGTGTTTTGGAAAGATAAAACTCTGGTTTTTAATTTTTTAACTAAAAGCACATTTTACAACGGAATAAACGAAATTAAAACAAATATGTCTTGTTATTGTTATACAATTTTCAGACTTATAATACCGTTCATTGCACACCAATGACACCTTCTCGTATTTAAATGCGATTTGTGTAATTGTTTGCATTAATGTAACAATGTACGCTTCGACTGCAAACAGAACAACCATTATAATGTGCCATCAAATTATAAATATAGCAGCAATTATAATGAAGTGCCATGTCGGTTCTTCGAAAGCTTTCAAAAAAGCAAAAGTAAATTTTGATTTGAAATAAATTGTACAAGTTTGTTTGATTGTTTTGTATTTTATCGCTGTAAGTTCTAAAAGCTAATGTATAGATTTCGTGATGAATAACATTAGTATTTAACAAATGTCGTTTTGAATTAAAAGGTTTCTAAAAGAAAAAGATAATTGTGTAAAATAAATCTAAGTCTTATATATTTGCAAGTCTTAACTTTTATCGGGCATGTTAACGTAAACACATTGTATACTTTGTGACTTTAATGAATACACATCATAACCGTATTCTGAAACGGAAAAAACAACAACAAAAAAAAAAAAAAAACAAAAAAAAAAAAAAAACAGTACTTGTATATTCACATATAATTTTAGCAATTTAGCAGTTGTTTTTTTGGCATGACCAAGCAGATATTTTTTCTGGATTTTGCGTTTGGCTAAAATTATTTTATATCCTCGCTCACTTAATTTTGTTCAATTCTTAAAACTGCCTCTAAGGTGGTTATATAAACCATCTTCTAAAATTTGTTTGACTTCCTCTAAAAATTACAGGTAAGTACTGAATAAAAGAAGAGTTTCAATTGGTCAATATCTACAAAAATAATTTCCTACCGACTGCGTTGATGTTTGTGTTAAAAATTGAGTTATTTTACCGAAAAACGATAAGTTCGTGAAGAACCATGTTCCACTTTTCAAGATTAATAACTCTAAAAGAATTGATTATATCATTGTAATGTAAGTTATGCTTACATTTCTACATGACATTGCAAATAAAGTTAAGAACTAACATATGCAAGTAAACCAAATTTACTTCTGCCGAGTATCTTCTTTTTTAAATATAATACTTGTTTATGATGTTACTCCTTATAATGAAATAATGTGGAATGAGTATTGCTATGAAGGTAAACACATAAGATGTTTGAGGCGATCTAGTTGTATGACTTTAAAACACTTAAAATTGCATAATATTCTATATTATTTAGTATATTAAATTATTATTCATATTAATTTTATCATTATAATTGATTATTTTAAAATCTAAATTAAATGTGTTTAAAGTTGATCATTTTTTTTATTAAACATAAAAGATCCTCTTAAGAAAAAGATCGAATTATTGATAATGTTTTCCCCCGTAAAGCCCTACCATTCCATTGTCATTTCCTGCCTTATCACATATTGTGAACTATATACTTTCCTCCCCTATGACTCCAGCATTTTGAAGTACATAATCTAGCGCCGAACGATATGCATATGTGTAAATTACGATTGATTCTGAAAACCTGCTATCAAGGCAACGGATGTGTCCAATTTCAAATGCACATACAAACAAATCCAGTTCCATCGGTTGTGTTCGTAAATATATATGTTTTTAAAAAAGATGGTTTATATTATGCAATATAATTACAAACAGTGTATTCGGGTATAAATCATATATTTTGAATATAAAGAACTATGATGTGTTGTTCTTATAGTTGACCGGTAATATCACTTTAACTAGATGAATAATAAGCACAGTGTTTCACAAAGCAAGACAATCAATACTCCGTTTTAATAATCATTTCTGACTGAGAGGTGTTTTCTCAAACAACAATATCTATCTAAAATAAGCCTAGTAAACAGTATACATGAATTCTCAAGCTCCTTTACATATGTGTACACATTTGTAATGTGTACATCTATCTTTGTTTATTTTACTTTTCGAGTTCAGTTTAATTGGACAAAACAGAACAAAAATTGTATCACGATCTGTACAAAGTACATCATCTGCGGTACATTATATTCACATTAAATTTTATAAAAACAACACCAAGCTGCATATAGCATTATGTGCATACAATACTTGCATTCTTATTGAAATATATATAGTGTGTACTCTTCTTTTTCATTATGTCTAAAAATATTATTTTCATTTTCAAACTCAACGGAATTACAGAATACTTTACACTTGCCTTTTTTTCAAAAATCAAATTCATTTTTAAAAATGATATCATATTGACTGGAACTAAACAAAATATGCGTGTTATATGAACAAATTTAACTGTCAATAGAATAAAGTCTATGTTTTCTTGAATTGTACATTATTCTAAATCGACTTTAAAATTTCTAGGACAGTAAGTGAACGCTGCAAATACAAATGTACTCATTATTTGAAATAAATACATTTGACCTTCACAGAATAGATTATTTCATCCCACAAACAAATAATTATGTCGTAACCTGACGAAAGTAAGTTTCCCAAAAGGCCTAAAACACCTTACCATTTTCTGTTCTAATCAATTTAGCCCAGGTCACCGTTGTCACAGCAGACAAAAGAGATAAATGAAGTGATCATTGTAAAAAAAAAAAACCTTGTCAGCAATATTTATGAAACTTGGAAAAGTGGCAATTAAACGAAGAGCTGTTATTTTAATATAGATTGATCGTGTGTGCCTTTTGCAGTTAACGAAGGAAAAGCATATTCAAAGCGATGAAACTAGCAATTTACAAACAATATTGTATTATCATGTCTGTTTTAAGGCAATTGACTTTTTGATTAAGTTACGGACACTAATAATTATAATAACAGCCTGAATACATCTATATATTTGTCATGTAAGATTTTTTGCTTCGATACCTTATGTTTTAAATAAGAAATAATCTGTTGATACTGATGCCGAAACAATTGTTACAAGTTTACCGTTGTCTACTTTCATAATGCCAATTTTGAAACTTTCGATAAAGATTTCTGTTAAATATATGCAATATGTATGTAGTACGCACTTGGATAAATGCATAAGGTTTTCATATAAAAAACTACTTTTTTCCTTTTAAATTACTTTCTATTCTTGAAAGTGTACCCATTGTACCTGTTAAAGCACAATTTTTATAAGAAACCACTTTTGAATAAGAAGCAGTGTTTGACATTTCGTCTTAAACAAAATAACTCGCCAGTTACTTAAACTGGGTTTACACAATTGTATGAATTTGTAAACCAAAAACATGTGGTCTTAACATTCAAATTGAATATCACAGTTATATTCTTTTTCTTAGAAAACTAATATACAGATGTGCCAAAACCAGACGTTGTCTATTGAAAGAAATATGATACAACAGCTTACAAGGACAGTTGTTTTTCAAATAAACCAGCCTTTTATCAATAAATAGAACGGAAACCTAAACGCAATAAAACCCCGTTGAATTGTAACTTGCAGGACACAGTACAATACCCCAAACATGTGAAGCACAAATAAGATACACCGATTATTAATATTACAACATTTTTTATCTCTCATGACGGCCAATGTGAGTTTAAGTTTATTTATTGACTTGTCTAACTATTACTAATATGCGCGTCAATGATTTGATTTAAATCAATCAGTAGCAGTTAAGAATGATAAATTAGCTAATTTCCATTTTGATCACTCGGTGGTAAATGGCAGCCCATGCATGATGCAAATACAAACCAGATCTACTATGATTGAATACGTATTAGTAAATAAAAGTAGTTTTATCTTTATTTTGTATCAAATTTTTACAAAGGTAAATGGGAATGATTCAAAAGTATCACACTAGACACACTGAATGTAAGAATACAGTAAACACTGTGTTTGTGTTGAAAGTTTGAATTCTGCTTCAGCCAGTAAGCGGTGCTGGTGAGCGTCGATTACATTATGTCGATAAAGGAGTTCAAACTTTTTTTCTGCCATTCATAGTGTTCTGTTAGATTTCATTTTTTTCTCTTATAGAGCATGTTATATTACATGTACATTGTTATGTTACATTCAGAAAAAGAAGAAAAAATTGAATCAGTCGAAGGGATATTTGAGCTATTTCTTAAATCATATTCTTAACCAGAGAACAATGTAGCAATGATAGTCTGCAAGAAAATTATCTTTTTACAAATCTAATACGTCACGTAAGAGTTGAATAAAGGTCGAGACAGATATTATATGTTTTCTCTTACTCTCCACTATCAGATTTATAACACTTCTTTTATGCATACGATATCGTGTTTAGTGTACTTTAGTGTTAGAGTAGGTGATAATGGACTTTGGCGGAAGAATGTTTAATAAAAATAGAGCGTTTATGCACTAGTGATTTTTAGTCAGTTTTCACAAAGAGCGCCTTAAAACATTTCGTACGATACCAAACATGACCGGGTTATATTTGACTAATAAAGGTGTAAATCCACATTTTACGCTGGAGTGATTTTACTTCATTTATCGGTCCCTATCCGAGTCAGCGATACAAAAGTATACATTTTCTGAATGTAGTGAGTAATACCTTTCGTTCGATACAGGTATTGATAAGATCAGTCCGTTGGTTGAGGAGAAAAAAATGGATTTCACGCACGAGTGACTTGACATCCGGTTTGATCGCGTGACTATAATGTACTCGTCAAGACCTTCAATTTGATACCAAACACGACTATGTTTCGTTCATAAACGAAAAAGTTATGTGCGTTTTTCCGCATGAGTGATTTTGTCTGCCATATTCAAACTCTCCTATCTCAGAAATAGTAAGAGATAGATCCATATAATAATACATTTTCTGTATCTACTCGCAGAGATCTTTCAAACGGCATATAAATCTAAGGGTTTTATGAACTTTGAAAAATTGGTTTAAAAAATCACTAATTGACCATAACTCGAGAACGGCTAAAAATCGAATCGAGAACCTAGGGTTTATTTTGAAGCATTCTGTCAGGTCTATCATTTGATGCGAAAAAAATCAAAATTGTATATCGTAAAATGTTGCACAAAAGACGAAAAAACGCTTTTTCTGTTGTATTTTTGTTCGGTTTTAGTTAACATTATTATAGTTTTTTTTATAATTTTGCACATTCGTGATGATCAGTTTTCAAAACATGTTGGCATTTCTTTTTCGAAAATGAGTTTAAAATTATGCCCCGGTGGTTAACTGACACTTCAATAGCTTATTGCTTACCCGCTTTTACTTTAGACGGATAAACTTTGACAGTTGAATGGAGCATTGTCCGCATATCCGTCCCTAAATAAAGATACGCCAGACCGAGTGGCTACTTTAAAGGGATTAACTTTAACATTTCAATAGGCCTTTGTTAGTGTTTCCGTCCCTAAATAAACACACGCCATACATTGTGGCGACTTTACACTCGTGATCAGAGCATTTAGAAATAATACACTGATGATTTGTGTCATTTGGATTCGGGTCGCCGAGGAGTCAATAAGTAATATTTTTATTTAATGTATAAATAAAAAATTATTATAAACATATTAAAAATATAATCAAGCCATTTGCATTTTTTTAAGAGATTCTACTTTTTTCGAACAATGATTTTATTAATTGATATGTGTAGTAAAGCACGTATTTATACAAAGATTATCTGTAGTTATAATAATGGTGATTATCTCCCCGTCTAGGGCCGAGGACCTGACCTTCAATGTCCGCGATTCAAGCCCTAGATCGTGTATACAAGTCAGCTCCGTATACTTACGGGAAACATTTTTTATTTCTATTTATAACTTGATGATGTCATTCTTAAAAAAGAATCCAAAATGGCCGCCACGCGTCTTTTATTCAACACGGCCGCCGCGCATGTGTAGTGAGGTCATTTCTTCTATGTAAATGAATTACTATTTATAGAAAACAAAATGGCCGCCGCGCATGCGCAATCGTGATACCATATACTACTTTTCGTTATAAATCGATACATACAAAAAATGTTGCCAAATCATAATTCAATTGCAGGTAGTTATGCAAAAGTCAACAACAACAAAAAACAACAACAACAACAGACAAACATAAATGAAGATATCATATGTTGCGATCCTCCTCAATAAAAAAAACACATTCAAAGTTTTACACGGAAATGTTATCGGTTTTGCTGTTGTTGATTTCTTTTTATTATAATTATGTTATTATGCTGCACGTGGCATTTACAAGAATATTTTAAAAGGCTTGTATTTCAATAATAGAGAATAAGGTGTCGATGATTAAGAAAAAAGCAATGAAAATATTAACCATATCTTTCCTCTAACCGATATAAGTTAGAGCCGCGCAGGCACTTAGTATTCGTTTAATATGTAAATTTGTGAGGAAGCCATTTAGGTAGCTTGCAAAACGTAAATGGCTCTACCCTGGTGCCCGTTTGTGGCTGACATAACGCGTGAAGGAGCTTCTGAGGTCTTCCTTAATCAGTAAGTCTGAAAAGCCGTTATATTATATATACTGTGTTTGTGCTACGTAAAACCAAACTACAAAGACAAATATGAATACAATTTAAAAAATATTCATTCAATTGAACTAGGCATAAGTATTTGATCAATATATAGTGCTTGTGTTGAACATTGTTCTGTTCTGTTCAGTTCATTTGAAGTATTTAAGTTGACATAATAACGTCTCTTTCAGATTGGAAAATGAACATATAATGACTTTATCAATTTTCTACCACATTCAAAGCAGCTTATGCTGAAAAAATACATCAGTTATAATCAAGACATCTTGTCACATTAATTATCTGGAACATTTCCATAGTCTTAAACACATATATATTTTCAATAGATTTTAGCAGATAGTAGGTCGATGACTATCTGCCTTCAGTTCAACAGCCTCAAATTTATTTGAATACAAACACACAGTTCAATCATTTTAACATGCATGTCATTGATTACTACATAATTATCTAGACCAAAACGTCAGATTTAACGAAGAATGCAGTCTGCAACTCTGGTCAATGACACTAGTGAAACAGTGCTTTATCATTAAGCGTCACGCATCTGACGATACCATTTTGTTACTAATCTGCGACAATAAAGCATCAAGATAATATTACTTTTGATTATGTTATTGTATTCTCGGCACAACATCTCATAAACAGTTTAAACTGATGAGGTATATAATAACACTACACACCAGTGCCTAATGAAGTGTGCTTTCTTTGCAAATTCAGGCCAGTGGTTTATTCTAATGAGTTCATAATCAAAGTGCTCTTAACAGGTGACTAAAGTCCATCAAATGTTTTTCATTATTCTAATAACACTTCCTAGTTTCATTTATTTATATTATTAGAAACAAGGGTTATCAAATTTCGTTAAAAATGTATTCTAATCACATAACAAAGCATCAGATATCTTATAATGTGAAACATTATTATACCTATTGTTTATTTTATCAAGAATTCAAAATCGATTTGTTTATACAAAATATTAATTCGATTGATTAGGTAGCCATATGCTTATAGACACGCTTTCGAACCAACAAGTACTTAATAATGAGTGTAAAATATCTTGCTCAAGGACACAAGGGCTTGCCCCTGATGTTGATTTGAACACGCACGACTTGCGATCTATAAATTACTAGTCCAACACGTAAACCAATTTGATTGCCATTTATTGAAAGCCGATGTTACCCAGAACATTCAAAGTTACATGATAAAACAGTTAAGACATATCAAACGGAAAGCGGAATTGAACTTTTGAACTTTTTGCTAAATTGGTACATTATTTCAGTTTATATATGGAAGCTTATTTTTATCACTGCAATTACTTTTGTTATTTATTTGACATAGATTGTATAGTTAGATAAGAACTAAACAGAAACTTGACTTAATATTAAGAACAACAACAAGCCCGACAAATTACAAGAAAATGGTGGAACATCAACTTCAATCTGCGTCAGACATAATTAGTTTTGAGTTACGTCCGAAATGCTGGCCAATGACTTCTTTGTGCGTGTGTGTTTGTATCTAGTGATATATAGATAAACCAGATCCAAAGAAGTTTGAAAACCAGTTGTCTAAAAGGTTGTTGAATATTCTAACTTTATTAAAACAATCAATGTTGGAAGTATGTTGTCTTAAAGTTATTAATCATCTTTCTAGAAATAAAAGATTTGCAATGACCCTTAAATCAAAAACGTATTTTTCAACGTTGTTGTTTGTAATATGAATCCACATCAATCAGTCAGGACCTGAGCTTTCGGATTGGTTTAAAACACAAATGAAAGAAATCCTTGCTTATTAATATGATTCTTTTTAAATTGCATTAATCATAAAATCTTTATACATGACCATACTAAAACCGTGCGATCTTTCTTTATTCTAAGGTCAAGATACATGTATACAAGGATGTTGGCTTCTCACATATTTGCAGATGTAGTTATATGCTTAAACAAATGTTGTTTATTATTAATAACCAAGTTCATTAAACAAACCTACTGATGATGACATAAACTGTTTCATTGACAGTGGATTTTCAATATGTATTGATACATGCCTGTGTTCCAATTTTGGATATGCAAATCATTAATTGTATTTGAATGTTCGAGAAAGATATTACATTTGAGATTAGATTACCCTAAGATATCCCGTTTCAAGAGACGTAGAACAACGAGATAAAAATCGGACTTTATCGGACTTTTCTCTTCTTACATGATGGTTGTAACACAGAATTGCATGCGTCAGTGCTATAACTTTTTAAATGAATAGGAATGTTAAGTTTTGTTCAAATTCGCTATTACATATTTCGAAAAGAATATATCCAGAATAGTTATTTATATGAAATGGCTGTGGATTTAATTCTAAATTTTGTAAACGAGTTGAATAGCTCTGTTTCCATGAACTAGTGGAATAAATTTAGTTTAAATTAGATTTAGAAAGGTTTACAATTAAAAAAATTAACAGTCATTAACATAAGCGCGCTTTAACGCTATATATGTATAAAACGCGGATGACGTCGCGTCAAAGTATTATTTAAAATGTAATGTTATTGTGTTAGAACAGCGTACATTCAATTCAATATTAATTCAAACAAATACTTTTCAAATACATTTGACAGAAAATCATTTCATTACAGAAACTTTTCACACACAAGATTGCATTGCCTTTCACATATCGCATAGTTACTTCAAAGAAAGATAATACAGAGTTAATCTTTAAAATTAATGCCTTACACGCAACCCTTAAATACATACAAAACTGTTATACTCAATTACAGAAGAAGCATCGGGCTCATGTACCTATGATGTTTTCTCATTCTTTATATTATGTTCAACAGTGTCTACGTATCTTGCAGTTGCATTTTGCGAAATAAGTTTTAAACAATATTGGCGTTTCAGTCGAATATGCAATAATAACCATCAGCAAAAGTAAAATTATCATATATTAGTGCGGCCGACAGATAATCACCTTTTTACAGTACGTTGGAAATTTAAAAAAAGCTTGAATAGAAATAGCGTTGATTATATCACAGACAAAGCATCAACTGACAATCAGATTGTTATCTCTAATCACATATGTTCATTGAATTGTTGATTGAGTGACTTTATCACTTATTTGGTTAATACAATCCTTAATGTCAAGCAGCGTTGTCTGATCCAAGTTCGCAGTTAATAATTATATCAGAACGTGTACAGCTTATTTGAGCGACAAGTATTATAAAACATGATGTGTCTATATCCGTACGGTCATGTTTGGAGAAATTCCTTAAGAAAGTTCAAACAAAAAATCTCATTTGACGTATTGCACATACATTATATATAATGTAAAAAAAGTTCAATCAATTGAATATTCTGACTGATGTGTCATTTATTTAAGAGACGACTTTCGCATGTGCAATCACTTTACTTTGGTATGGATTTCTTCAGATAACAAACAAATATATCACTCATTACGGTCGAGAGCTCAACATATGTTTTGCAAAATTGCTTGGTGTTGTCTGTGTTCTCATAATTATGTGAAAGCGATCGTTACCTATTTTCTTTTATTTTTTATTCTTCTTTTAAGAAGAGTTTCAATAATTGATGCCCTGGACACGCCTCGACTATAATAATAACATGGATTCAAGGTAGTATTTTACTCAAAATGTTAATATTCCTTCATGCCTACAAATATGTTTCATTTATGTTTCTGAGATAGTTGCAGCGTGGACAATTAGTCGAGATTCTGGTAGCTCTGTATGCACATGATGTCTTCTTGTTTCATTACGAGTATGTAATTAAAAAAATACAAATTTAGTACGTAATACCGATGCGTGTGTTTAAAAAATAGAATTTATTTGAAAAAGATCACCTATAATGTACAATATTCCATTACAAGAAAACGGTTTCATTAACAGGATCAGAACTCGGTGTTATGTAAAAAAAATCTGGAAACAAAGTGAAACAAAGACTACTTTCAAATTAAGTATTTAGCTTTAAGTATAAAAGTATCTAGAAAAAAGTGCTCCATTGGAAGCATTATGAACAGCAAAATTGCATGAAAAGTGTAGACTCGGTATGACTGAATCTGTTCATCAGGGATAATGAAAAAGTGCAACATCCGTCACGCCCGCCTAAATACTGCATTAATTGGTATTTTAGCATATCTATTTCGCCCACACTTCAGAAGCTGAAGCATGCATTGATCATAGTTGAAACCCTTCTCGAACCCTTTTGACTGTAGAAAACATTTTTCTTATTCGACTATTATATATATTTTTTTCATTGCATGCGCTTCTTGATAACAGTGGGAAATATTGAAATATTATATATATTTTACAACCACAATTGTCATATTTAAATTATTTTCAATTCTTTTTAATGTTACAATTCTGCTGTCTATGAACCTAGACGTGTATCAATTTAAAATGCACAGATAAATTTATATGTTGTGAAACAAAATTCCCAAACGGCCAATAATATTTTCCTGTCTTTTATCACCTGTTCACATCAATTTTAGCAGGCGATTGCTGTCACACCAGACGGAAACAATATAAATTATCGTTCTGTTTGTAAATCCCATGTCAGCAATTCCTGTGACCTAGAAGGTGGCAATATGTGTAACGATGAATTATTGTTTTTGTTTTTTTTCCCTTTTTA